>NC_057801.1:656852554-656875771 GCF_018294505.1 Triticum aestivum | reverse complement strand
TGCCCCGAGCTCCTCCGCGGCTCCAGCTCCGCCGGCGGAGCTCCCCGGATCCGGCCACCTGCGGCCCCGTCCCGACCTCCTCCGCGCTCCTCCAGCCTCGCCGTTGCCGCCATGTCGCCGGACTCCGCCGCCCCTGCCTCCTCTCGTGCGTGCACGAGGAGGAGCACGACGACCGCGCGCCTCCCTCGTGGGCCCCGCCCCACGTCCGGCCCAGCCTGCAGCCCAGCGCCCCAGCCTGCCTTCCTCCTCCTTCCTGGGTCGAGCCCACATGGTGATCCACCCGCCTTTTCCCCGCCCGTGCGAGTTATAGTTAAATAGTGCTCACCTGTTTTCCCTGAAAAATCTGCTAAGTCCCAGATTTTGTAATTTTCATGCCATGTTCATGCTATCGTAACTCTGCACCCGTATTTCCGTTTCGTGCGTGTAATATGTCAAATTGTTCATCTAGAGGAGTACATCATTTCATTACATTGCATCATATTCATTTAAGGTCATCTTGATGCCTGAATCCTTGTTGTAAGAGTGCTTCATAATGTTTTCTGCTGTCTGTTAACAGAACGAGCTCTTTTGTCATTTTTGCCATGATTGATGTGTGCATCCTATGAGGTTGATGGCTACATGTGTTTTGAACTATGCCATGTCTTCTTTATAGAGCTTATTACCATGTATTTTTGTGATCAATGTGGTGACTAGCACAATCATGCAAACTAGGCATCGTGATGTTGCTGATTTTAGTCCATGTTCTGCTGTAATTTTGATGCCATGTAAACTTGATGCTACAAAGAGATCCATGCATATTTAGAGATACTTCAGTAAGAGTGTTTTGAACATGAGGTTATTGTCTATCCATTCATGCCCTTGGTTGCAATTATGGAGTAGCCTAGCATGTCATTTTCGTGCTCTACTTTTGCTTCAAAATGTTTCCTGGCAGATTGTTTACTTGTTATTCAATTTGGCCAAGCTTGCTATAGTTGATCCGTGCATGCTATGGACTTGTTCTTGCCTTGGTTTGTTTCACAAACATGTCTTCTTGATGATGCTATGCTTATCTTGTCATGCAATGACTTTTGGTGAGTGTATCGAGCTTGTTAAGTAGTGTTCACACTGTTGCTGTTTTGCTAGGCTGAATCTGTTATTTCGTGATGCTATATAAACATGTTGCTACTAGTCATTCTGTGCATAATATGGAGATGTTCTATAAACATGTTTTGATCTACATGTCATCCTATATTCATACATGCGCCGGGTTGCATTTATAGGTTGCTGTAGCTTGTTCATATCTTGCTCCAAAGTTGCTTGAAAATGTTGCTGTCAGCCTGTTTACATTAAGTTCAGTTGTTACCATGTGTTTTGCTAGTGATCCATGCACCCTATGACCTTGCTCTTGCCATGCTTAGCTTCACAAACATGCCTTCTTACTGTTGGGTGCCTTGCCAAGCCATGTATTGCTCTGTAGTGAGTTGCACAAGCCCATCTACATGCCTTCATAATTATGTTCCTGCCATGTTTGAATCTGTATAATAACTTGCTATGTTTACGTGGGTGCCATTATATCTTGTGATCCTTTTTGGCTTATGGTTAGTAAGGGACTTTTGATCTATGCAATTAGTAGATTCATGCCATGCCTTTGTTTGCCATGATAAGTTCCTGTAACATGTTGTTTGATAGCTCTGAACATTGCATCGTGATGTTATTTTCTGCAAAGTCTGAAATTGTAATAACTTGCAATCTTACCATGTGTGTTTGAGCATGTTCTAGTGATTTCTGGAGATAGCTCAGTGTTCATGTTTTGTTGTGCTTTACCTTTACATCATGCCCATGCCTTTTGGTATTATGTTGAGGTGTTGTAGAATGTTGTTTTGATGCTTGCAATATGCCTAGTTGCTGTTTTGGATAGCTTGTCCTTATAACTTGTGAAGTGTGTGTGTTTGAACCGTGGCTCCGTTTTGAGTGTGCTATATATGAAAATTGCTTAGAATTGCATGTAGTTTCATATTATCATGTTGCATTCATGTTTTGAGGTGTTTGCTTGATGTTTGAGTGCATTTTGCATCAATGTCATGTTTAACTTGTTTTGCTCATATCTTCTAAGCCGTAGCTCCAAATCTAATGAACTTTATATGTAACTTGACTAGAATCTCGTGTAGATCATCCTTGTGCATCTTAACTTGATGTTTAACTACTTGAACATAAGGTTTATTCAGATCTGGACCAATTTCGAAATATGCATATGAGGACTTACCGGAATTGTTATATGTTGTTCCCGGCCTCATTTAAACTTGCCTTGATGTGTTATTCTTGTTTGCATCATCTCTTGCCATGAGTAGCTTCATGTAGCCTTGTCATGCATCATGCTTGGTTGTGCATCATGTCATGTTCATGTGTGGTGTGTTTACCATGTTGTGTGCTTCTTCTCGATAGTTCCTGTTTCGTTGCGATCGTGAGGATTCGTTCGTCTACGCTTGGTTCGGCTTCATCCGTTCGTCTTCTTCATGGACTCGTTCTTCTTCCTTGCGGGATTTCAGGCAAGATGACCGCTACCCTGGATCTCACTACTATCATTGCTATGCTAGTTGCTTCGTTCTATGGCTATGTTGCGCTACCTATTACATGTTTATCAAGCCATCCCATATTGCCATGAACCTCTAACCTTTGACACCTTTCCTATGCAAACCGTTGTTTGGCTATGTTACCGCTTTGCTCAGCCCCTCTTATAGCGTTGCTAGTTGTAGGTGAAGTTGAAGGTTGCTTCATGGTGGACAGGATTTTGGTTGGGATATCACAATATCTCATATATTATTAATGCATCTATATATTTGGTAAAGGGTGGAAGGCTCGGCCTTTTGCCTAGTGTTTTGTTCCACTTTTGCCGCCCTAGTTTCCGTCATACCGGTGTTATGTTCCCGGATTTTGCGTTCCTTACGCGGTCGGGTGATTTATGGGACCCCCTTGACAGTTCGCTTTGAATAAAACTCCTCCAGCAAGGCCCAACCTTGGTTTTACCATTTGCCTCACCACGACCTATCCTTTCCCTTGGGTCGGCCAACCCAAGGGTCATCTTTATTTTAGCCCCCCCGGGCCAGTGCTTGTCTAAGTGTTGGTCCGAACCGAGCAACCTGCGGGGCCACCTCGAGGCAACTCGAGGGCTGGTTTTACTCGTAGCTTGACTCATCCGGTGTTGCCCTGAGAATGAGATATGTGCAGCTCCTATCGGGATTGTCGGCGCATCGGGCGGCTTTGCTGGTCTTGTTTCACCATTGTCGAAATGTCTTGTAAACCGGGATTCCGAGTCTGATCGGGTCTTACTGGGAGAAGGTCTATTCCTTCGTTGATCGCGAGAGCTTGTCATGGGCTAAGTTGGGACACCCCTGCAGGGTATAATCTTTCGAAAGCCGTGCCTGTGGTTATAGGCAGATGGGAATTTGTTAATGTTCGGTTGTAGATAACTTGACACCAGATCCGAATTAAAACGCATCAACCGCGTGTGTAGCCGTGATGGTCTCTTCTCGGTGGAGTCCGGGAAGTGAACACGGTTTCTGTGTTATGTTTGACGTAAGTAGGAGTTCAGGATCACTTCTTGATCATTGCTAGCTTCACGACCATTCCGCTTGTTCTCTTCTCGCTCTTATTTGCGTATGTTAGCCACCATATATGCTTAGTCGCTGCTGCAGCCTCACCACTTTACTCCTTCCGTTCCCTTTAAGCTTTGCTAGTCTTGATACCCATGGTAATGGGATTGCTGAGTCCTCGTGGCTCACAGATTACTACAACAACAGTTGCAGGTACAGGTTTATGCGATGGTCATGACGCGAGAGCGATGCTTGCTTGCGTTGAGTTCTTCTTCTGCTTCTTCGATCAGGGAATAGGTTCCAGGTCGGCAGCCTGGGCTAGCAGGGTGGATGTCGTTTGAGTTTCTGTTTGCATTTCATCCGTAGTCGGATGATGCTCTGATGTAATGTGATGTTGTATTCATGTGGCATTGTATGCCTTATGTATGTATCCCCATCTATTATGTAATGTTGATGTAATGATATCCACCTTGCAAAAGCGTTTCAATATGCGGGTCTATCCTTGGTGGGACCATTGAGTTCCTTTTGGATAGGGTCGCATATTGGGCGTGACAGGCTGCCTCCGCCCAGAGGAAGCTGGATGAGGCCGAAGCCGCCGTTGCCGCAAGGTGGCGAGCAGAGCAGGCCGCGCTCCTCCAGTCGGCGTTGCTCGTCATCCCGCTGAACTCCACGCAGCCGCCTCCGGAATTCACAGGGCAGACTGGGGAAGCCGGCGGCGAGCACCCCGTCATGGAGAGGGAGAGCGGCGATGGCTCCATGTCAGACACAATCGTGCCGCCACCGCCGCCTCCGCCACCGTCTGGGGATGCGCAAGGTAAACAGCCGGTAGGCCCGCTGGTGCCGCCGACTGAGGACGAGTCCGTGGCGAGGATGCTCCTTCAAGTCGCCTCGCCAGTGCGCCGCCGCCTCGAGAAGGCGACTTCGGTGCCACGCCCGTTGGAGACCGGCGCCGCCAGCTCGGCCATCCCAGACGCTGAGGCGGCGAGCGCCGCGCCCGTTGGGTGGGTGCGAGGAGGCGGCACGGGCCCGCTGAACCATGCGCTTCTGGAAGTCCAGGCGAAGCTGCGAGCCGAAGGCGACGCCATCCAGAGCTGCACCAAGGCGCACCTGGCATCGCGAGTAGCCATCCGGGTATGCTTCATTTTTTACTTTGCTTTTCTTTGTTCTTCTCTGTGGGGGCGCGCCAGCACACCCACTGGGTGTAGTCCTCGAGTTTCGGACTGGCTGCTGAGCAGGTGGCTCGGAACTCCTTCTGGCAAGTTCCGATACTTATCTTCTTCTAAAAATTCTTATTGCAGGAGTACCACAACCTCCGCGTCACTGCCTTCAACTGCAATGTTGAGGAGCTGAGCAAGCGGACTGCCGACTTGTCAGAGAGTCGGAGTGAGTCTTCCTTCTTCTTTGTGGGGGCGCGCTGGCGCACCCGCGGGCTGTAGTCCCCGAGATTCGGGCCGACTACTGCGCAGTCGGGCCGGATCTTCTCAGCGACTTTCTTGTTGATGACTTAACGTCTTCTTTTTTATTTTTCAGAGGCCAACGCCACTCTTCAGGAGCATCTGGGAAAGGCCAACACCGCCTTGCGCGCCAAGGGGGAGGAGTGCGGCAAGCTTGCCGTGGAGCGTGATCTGCTGGCCGCACAACTGGCGGAGCAGAAGGAGCTGCTTAAGAAGGCGCAGCAGGAGGCGGAGAGGAAAGAGGCTGCGCTCCTGGCCAAGTTCAAGAGCGAGCGCTCCTCCTGGACCGACAAGGAGGCGCAGCTGACTTCCGGCTTTCATGAGATTGAGGACATCGTCGATGGTGAGTTTCTTTACTTTCTTTGAGCCGCCGACTGTGGGTCGGGCGACTCCTGATTCTGACTTGCTTATTTTTTGTCTTGGCAGACTTCTTCCCTGGCCACTCGCAGGAGGCCACTCAGGCCATCGAGGCAGACCGCGAGGCGTGGAGGGAAGATGCTGCGGTGATTGCCGCCAACGCCCCCGGACCCTTGACGAGCAGCTTCTGAGCATCGAGGCTCGTCTGCGGCCGGCCCATCGGATGCTGCGCCGACTTCAGTGTGACGGCGCCCAGGCCATTGCCGCCCTGTGGCCGGACATGCCGGTTCTGTGCCAGTCAGACTGCCGACCGGCTGGAGGTCACAGCTGGTCGTCTTGAGGCTTGGAAGGGTTCCTCGGCCCGGGCTGGAGCGCGCCGGGCCTTGGAATTCGTCAAGGTGTGGTATCCAGGGCTGTACCTGGACCGTCTGGCCGCGTTCCGGTCGGCTGCCCAGGCGGAGCTGGTAGCTGTGGAAGACGCCCTCGTCGCTCGTGCTGCGGCGATCGCTGATTATGCCGACACCAGCATCTTCGTCCCTGATCGGGCTGAAGACGGCAGGGAGGCGCCGCCGGAGTGGTTCGGGATGAACCCGGATTACGACGAGGACTCGGTGGAGGTGATTGCTTCCAGCGCCGAGGAGGAAGGCGAGGCGGAGGACGAAGGTGAGATGGAGGCGCCAGAAGACGGAGCGGGTGACCAGCCTCAGCTCGACCGCGCCTCCAGCAACGAGCCGTGTCCGGAGAAGGCGGCTGTCGCCGGACACGATCAAGCCGAGACTGCGCAGCCGGCCGCCCCGGCGCCTAACACTGTCGTCTCCTCCGACCCTCCGAACCCGGATGCCGCCTCCTAGGCTGCCGTCTTTGCCTCCATTTTATCTGCCTTAGTAGTCTTTGAAGAACTTTGTTAATTCGAACAATTCCACCCGCGGGGTGTATTTTGAACTTCTACTTGAGGATTCGGCCAAGGGCCTATGTTATGTAAATATTTATCCGAGTTCTATCTTTCCTTGCTCATTGTTCTTTTGGCTTTTTCCTTTGCTGCCTTCCCTTAGTCGCCGCCTTGCCAGTCGGACAACTGCTCTGCGGACTGCTACTGGATCAAATGCTTGGCTACTTTGGGAAGGCAAGTACTTGGCCATTTTAGAGTCTTTTTAACAAGTCGGATAGAAAGCGGCAAGCCGACTACTTACGAGTCGGCTTCACTTAAGAGAGGCTAGAAGAAAGCGGCAAGCTGACTACTCATGAGTCGGCTTTGCTTGAGAGAGGCTGGAAGCCGTCTTAGGCTATGTTTGTGCTTTGGGTCCTTAGCCATTTTTCGTGTGGGCGCCCGTTCTTCCTTACTCCTGCCTACCAAACAGTCGCTCTGCGAGCTGCGGCTTCTGATAGGAGACGGCTTAGGCGCCACACACTACTTGTCTGACTGCGGGAAGCATTTCATAGCGCGAGGCGGTGAGTCCCCGTGCCGACTAGTCGAGCCCCGTGCCAAGCGGCATAACAAAGAGTAATATACTCGAAGGCATAATTCTTATCATACAGATGACAAAAAAGGGCAGTCCCCGAGCTCGTCTCAGGGGGCCTGAAGTCTTGGTACATTAATACAAAGGGTAGCGTGATACATACTGCATCAACTGTAAAATCTTTGGAGAAGATTTGCATTCCATGGGTGCTCCGTCTCTTTGCCGGAGTCGTCCCTCTTGCGTGCTCGGGGCTTCTGAGCGTCGATCAGGTAGTAGGAGTCGTTTCCCAGCACCTTGCTGATAATGAAGGGGCCTTCCCAAGGCGCCGACAGCTTGTGCTGGCCGGCTATTCGCTGGATCAGCCGGAGCACAAGGTCGCCCTCTTGGAAAGATCTCGGCCTGACCTTCCTGTTGTAGTATTGGCGCAGGCTCTGCTAGTAGATGCTGGACCGGCTGAGTGCCAACAGCCGGCCCTCTTCCAGCAGATCGACACCATCCTGACGTGCTTCTTCTGCTTCTTCCTCGGTGTACATGGTGACTCGCGGAGAGTCGAACTCTATGTTCGTTGGGATGACGGCTTCAGCACCATAGACAAGGAAGAAGGGTGTGAAGCCGGTTGACTTGTTTGGAGTCGTGCGCAGACTCCAGAGGACGGCTGGCAACTTGTCGAGCCAACAGCCGGCCGCACGCTCCAGTGGTTCGACCAGTCGAGGCTTGATGCCAGACAGGATGAGGCCGTTTGCTCCCTCTACCTGGCTGTTTGACTGCGGATGGGCAACAGACGCTAAGTCCAGTCGGATGCCCTGAGTCGCGCAGAAAAGGGCCAAGGCACCTTTGGCAAAGTTTGTGGCATTGTCGGTGATGATGTTGTGCGGTATGCCATACCGAGTCATGATGTCGGCGATGAAAGTCACTGCAGTCGTGCCATTCAACTTCTTGATGGGCTTTACTTCTATCCACTTGGTGAACTTGTCCACCGCGACAAGTAAGTGAGTTAGGCCGCCTCTGGCTGTTTTGAATGGTCCCACCATATCCAGGCCCCAAACCGCAAAGGGCCACGCGATGGGGATAGTCTTGAGTGCCGAAGCCGGCTGATGTGGCTTGGAGCAGAACTTCTGGCACCCTTTGCACTTTTGAACCAATTCTTTGGCCTCTTCTAGGGCAGTCGGCCAGAAGAAACCATGTCGGAATGCTTTGGCGACGAGTGCTCTTGAAGCTGCATGGTGGCCGCACTCGCCCTGATGGATATCTTTGAGAATCGCTTGGCCTTGCTCTGGCTCGACGCAACGCTGGTAGACGCTAGTGATGCTGCGCCTGACTAGCTCTCTGTTGACTATGGTGTAGGCTGCCACTCTGCATTGTACTTGGCGAGCCAAGGTTTCATCAATTGGCAGTTCTTTGCTCACCAGGAACTTGAGGATGGGTTGTGCCCATGAGGGTGCTGCTATTTCTTCGACTACCAGTACTGCGACTTGGACGAGGGCGGCTGGGCTGGGAGGCGGCGTGTTGGAGTCCGCAGCCGCTTGCTGGATTGATGAAGTCCCTGGGCCGACTGGAGCTGTACCCAGGCCGAGTTCTGGAGTCATTGGGTTGGCCGCTACAGTCCCCGGGCCGGGTTCTGAAGTCCCCGGGCCGGCTTCGACTGGAGCGCGCTTGGAGTCGGATCCGATTTCTTCGGGTGGAGCCGGCACAAAGATGAAGTCTGATTCTGGTGAAGGCTTGACAGACGGCTTGAGGAGGCGCCGAAGGACAACGCCGGATGGTATTGCTTGGCGGGTGGAGCCGATTCATGCCAAGGCGTCTACTTGGTCGTTGTCGTTCCTTGGCATGTGGAGGAACTCGCACCCCTCAAAGTATCCGCTGAGTTGCTGCACAAGGAAACGGTAGCTCACCATGTTTGCATCCTTGGCGTCCCAATCGCTAGATGACTGCTGGACCACCAAGTCAGAGTCGCCATAACACAGGATCCGGCGAATGCCGAGCTCTTTGGCAAGCCGGAGCCCATGAATGAGCGCCTCGTACTCAGCGACGTTGTTGGAGGCGGCAAAATGGATCTGCAGCGCATATCTGAGCTTGTCGCCTTTGGGGGAAGTGAGGACGACGCCGGCTCCGAAGCCGGTGCGCATCTTGGAGCCGTTGAAATGCATCCGCCAATGGGTGGAGTCGGGCGCTGGCGGCAGGTACTGGGTCTCGGCCCAGTCGACGAGGAAGTCGGCCAGTGCTTGCGACTTCATGGCGGTGCGGGGCTGGTAGTAGATGGTGTAGGGAGCCAGATCGATGACCCACTTGGCCACTCGGCCAGAAGCATCTCGGCTTCCGATGATCTCGGCAAGTGGGGTCGTGCAGACCATAGTGATTGGATGCTCCTGGAAGTAAGGCTTCAATTTCTTGGCGGCAAAGTGCATGCCGTAGCACATCTTCTGGTAGTGGGGGTAGTTCTGCTTCGAGGCTGACAGTACCTCGCTTAGGTAATATATCGGTCTCTAGACAGGTAGCGCCTTGCCTTCCTCCTTGCGCTCAACTACCATAACCGTGCTGACTACCCGACTGGTGGCGGCAATGTATAGGAGCATGGGCTCTTTGGGAGTCGGGGCCGCCAGCACAGGGGGCGTAGTCAACATTTTCTTCAGTTGGAGAAAGGCTTCGTCCGCCTTTGGAGTCCACTCAAAAAAGGTCGTCTTCTTCATGAGCTGATATAAGGGGAGGGCCTTCTCGCCTAGCCGACTGATGAATCGGCTGATGGACGCCAAACAGCCGGTGAACTTTTGCACATCTAGCAGTCGTCTGGGTGCTTCCATCCTCTTGATGGCCTTGATCTTCACAGGATTGCACTCTATTCCGCGTTCAGTGACCAGGAAGCCAAGGAGTTGGTCGGCTGGTACTCCGAAGATGCACTTCTCGGGGTTGAGCTTGATCTGGAATCGGCGCAGATTCTCAAAGGTTTCCTTGAGGTCTTCCAACAGTGTTCCACGCTTTTCCGTCTTCACCACCACATCATCCACGTAGACCTGGGCATTTCTGCCAAGTTGCTTGAGGAGGCACTTCTGCATGCAACGCTGAAAGGTGGCGCCGGCATTCCTCAAGCCGAACGTCATAGTCAGGTAGTAGAAGGCACCGAACGGCGTGATGAAGGCGGTCTTCAATCTATCTGCCGGGTTCAGCTTGATCTGGTGATATCCAGAATATGCATCTAAGAAACTCAACAGCTCGCATCAGGCTGTGGAGTCTATCACCTGATCAATCCTTGGCAGAGCGAATGGATCCTTGGGGCAGGCTTTGTTGAGGCTTGTGTAGTCGATACACATCCGCCACTGCTTGTTCTTCTTCACCACTAGGACTGGGTTTGCTAGCCACTCTGGGAAAAATACTTCCATAATAAAGCCGGCTGCCAGTAGTCGGGCTATCTCTTCTCCAACAACTCTTCTCTTCTCTCCTGACAGGCGGCGCAAGGGCTGCCTGACGGGCTTCACATCAGACCGGACATGTAACTTGTGCTCGGCGAATTCCGTCGGTACACCTGGCATGTCTTTAGGGGACCATGCGAAGATGTCTCGATTCTCATAGAGGAAATCGACGAGCTCGCCTTCCTATTTGCTGTCAAGGTTTGTACCCATGACAGCGTACCTCTTCGGGTGCTCCGGGTCCAAGGGTATCTTCTTCGTTTCTCTGGCCGCCTTGAACGATCCTTCTGCTTCCGACTCCTTGGGGTCGGGCGACATCTCGGGCTGCTTGCCGGCCATCGCCACAACCCGATCAAGAAGCCTCTTCTCAGCCGCGATCACCAAGGACTTGGCCAGCCGACTGCTTTCGGCCGCGCAAGCGGATGACTTTTGGTAGTCGCCGGCTACGGTTAGAATCCCCTTGGAACTCGGCATCTTCATCTTGAGGTAGGCGTAGTGGGGGACCGCCATGAATTTGGCCAAAGCAGGTCGCCCAAGCAACGCATGGTACGGGCTTTCGAGGTCCACCACCTCAAACCAAACTGGCTCTCGGCGGAAATGATCTTTGTCCCCAAAGAGGACGTCTATCAGGATTTTGCCGATTGGCGAGCAGGAAAGGCCGGGAACAATGCCGTGGAACACAGTCCGGCTGCTCTGAAGCTGTCTTTGCTTGATTCCTAACTTCTCCATGGTATCCTCGTACAGGATGTTGATACTGCTGCCTCCGTCTATCAGCACTCGCGAGAAACGAGCGGCCCGCCTATCTGTGGCGAGTGTGGCGCCTAAGACCAGGGCGTAGGAGCCCGGATTCGGCATCACCTCTGGGTGATCAGCTCTGCTCCAACTGATAGGCTTTTCGGACCAGTGCATGAACTCTGGAGCGCTTGACGTGACTGTGTTCACCTCTTGCTGTTGCAGCCGCCTGCTTCGTCGATCGTCAGCCACACTGGTGAACACCACATAGGCTTCGTGCTCATCTGGGTACTCATCTTGTATCGCGCCGACTGGCCTGACAGCCGGCTGCTGGGGCGGCGGTGTAGGCGGTGGCCCAGCAGGCGGGGGAGGGAGTAGGCCGTCTCCCTTGGCGATTCTGGTGAGCCAGTGGCACTTCCGGGTGGTGTGATTTGATGGCTTCACGCCGCTGTGGAACTTGTAGGGGCCATCTAGAGTCTGCTCGTAGGAGAAGGCCGGCAACCAGTTGGACTTGCCACCTTTCTGTCGCTTGGTCGGAGGCTGCCCCTCCGGCTATTGGTCTTCGACTGTCGCCACTTGCCGGCAGTTGGAAGCCGGCTGTGGGGCCTTGCGCTTGTGGTCGCTTTGCTGTTGCCACCGACTGGTGTCCCCAGCTGGAGTTCTTGGAGCCTAAGGGGCTACTTTGCCAGTCGCACTAACTTGAATCTCCGCCTTCATGGAGGAGTCGGCCGTCGCGTACTTGTCTGCTGTGACCAGCAGCTCGTCGAGGGTCTCCGGCTCGTCGCAGAGGAGCTTGTGCTTGAGGAGGGTGCCTTCTCTACACCCGGCAGTAAAGTACTCGATAGCCTGCACCTTGTGCACGCCCTCGCAAGAGTTCCGAAGCTCGGCCCAGCGCGTGAGGTAGTCGCGAGTGGACTCGTCGGGGCCTTGCACGCACAAGGAGAGTTGGCGAGGCTTGGGAGGTCGCTTGTACGTGCTTGTGAAGTTGCGGACGAAGGCCTCGGTGAAGTCGACCTAGCTGTTGATGCTGCGGGGCTTCAGGTTGTTCAACCATGTCCGGGCCGTGCCCTGGAGCATGAGTGGAACATACCTTACGGCAACACGCTTGTTGTCGTTCGCGATATTGACGACCGTGGAGGAATCAATCAGCCAGTCCTCCGGCTTCATGGTGCCGGTGTACTTGGGCGTGTCTCGGGGGAGTGTGAACCCTTTGGGAAAAGGCTCATCTCGGATGCGGGGTCCGAAATAGGGAGGACCCAACTCGTCTTCTTCTTCCAGTGCCAGGGATCGGTGGAGTCGGTCGATCCGGTGGCGGGCGTCATTCTCTCCGACTCCCTCTCGGCGGCCAAGGCGGTCGCCGAGAGTCGGATGCTCTACGGGCGGCAGGGAGACTCGCCTTTCTCTGCGAGGAGGGGGAGGCAGATAGTCGTCCCGCCGTTCTACCGCTTTGGGACGGCCGTCTTGGTCGCGCTCGATGGTGATGCGAGTCCGACTGTGGCTGACAGCCGACTCCTTGTCTTTCTTTCCGCGGACTCCGCCAGTCGGCGTCCGAGACGTCGCGCCTTGATCTCGGCGGGTTGGCGGGTCGTCGTCTTGTCGCCGCGGCGCCTCCGTGCGGCAGCCGGCTCCGTTCTGCATGGTAGCCGCGTCGAGGAGCTGCTGAACTCGCTCCGCCATCAGGCGGCGCTCTTCGCCCTCGAAGTTGTCGAGCTCGGCCGCCGCCGCCTGGGCAGCACGGATGTTCTCCGCGGGCGTGGCATACACAGGGCGATCGGCCCCAAACAGATTGGCGATTGCCGCGCCGCGTTGCCGGACCGCGCCTAGGCGGCTAGGCCCAGTCGGAGCCGGCGAGCCGCCCATAGCGCGATCCATCTCACGTTGGTAGGCTTCTGACAAGCGTCTCATGCTTGCCAGCTTCTTCGCGCCCTCGATGAGCTGAAGGCGGCGCGCCTCCAGCGTCTCGGCGTCAGTGTCTCCCGGAATCGGTGCGGATTGGTCTCGCAGAGCCGCATCGAGCGGGTCGCGAGCGCCTTCGCCGGAGCGCTCGCCATGGTCGAGGACGAGAACCTCCGTGATGGTGCTTCCACCGCTCCCTGCGCAAGGGAGCGACTCATCGTAGACCACCACGTTGGTGGGGAACGCGTCGAGCGACGCGGTGTCGGAGTCGACCAGCATCGGGTCGGTGGAGCCTATGGACTCCAGGTCTACAGCAGTCTCGCTGGCGACGTGGAGTTGGTTGAGGAGGCCCGCGAGGAGGCTCTCGGGGCCACCCGTGCATGCGTCGGATGCAGGCTCGTCGAAGAGGCAAACCTCGCCGACAAGTTCGGCGAGGCAGCTGGCTGCTCAGGCGATCTCAGCGCCTTGCATTGTGTCGGCGCAGACTCCGTCTGGCATGCCAGGATGGCTGCGCTCGCCAGGGAGGAATAGGGTTCCCATCCAGAGCAGGTCTCCGGATGACGGCGCACCTCGCCCCATGGTGGGCGTCAAATGTCGGGGGTTGGGTACGACATATGTCAAAGGATGGCTTATCATGGTGGGAGCGAGTAGAACGTCGCCGGTGCCCGGAAGCGGGATGAGGCGAAGACATGCACGCCGGCGGATCTTACCCAGCTTCAGGGCTCTCCGAGGAGATAACACCCCTACTGCTGCTCTACGGGTCTCCGCATGATCACTATGGCAAAGTGAATACAAGGTTGCTCCTGGAGCTGTTTTCTGGATTTAGGAGAGGGCAAGGCTAGCTCCTTCCTTCCTATATGATCGGGTCTAATACTAGAGAAGCTATCCCCCTTGCATGGGTGCCCCGGGGGGCTTATATAGGCCTGCCCCCCCCCCAGGGATACAATGGTAATCCGGCTGGGTGCGGGTCCCAACCGTCTGTCTCTCAGGCCACCGTCTTCTCCGCCGACTACTGGGGCCCGCCGACTGGCGGGCCCCGCCGACAGGCCTGGTACTGTAGTGGTGCTTCTGATGATGCTGGTTTGGTCATGGGGTCATGGCAACAGTGCCGCCGTCTGGCAGACGATCACTGTCGCCACTCCCCGTCTTTTCTGATTAATGGCGCGCGGGGCCCGTGGGAGGGGCCAGCCGACTCCAGAGGGCCGACTCCCGCAGGTTCTTCTTCGGGGCGCTCTCGCCGTCCTCTGTCCTCCCGCTGACGGGTGGTCCCGCCGTCTCCGGGCCGTACAGGTAGGCCGTCGTGGGCACAGTGCGCCGCCCACTTAGGCTGAGGTCAGGGCAGGCATGGCAACAGTGCCGCGCCACGATGGAGATCTCCAGCGATACGGCGTACTGTAGCCACGCCAGCCCCTCGTAGGCAGGGTAGAGACGGCCACGCAATGATCGTACCCCGCCCTGCCATCATGGCGAAGGCAGGAGATGGTTGGAGTCGCGGGCCGACTCCCATAGTCGTCTTATCTTGAAGTCACCAGCCAAGAGTTGGCTCTACTCGAAGCCGTCCTTGGGACTCGGCTGTGAGGGACAATCGCCGCCGCCTCCCAGGAGGCGTCTCTTCGTCGTGGGGTCTTGAGGGGCGCAGTCGGCCCCGTTGTTTCGAAAGGTTTTGGGGCTCGGGTTAGCCTACCCGTGGCCCATTACTCCGACACCCATAAACTTGGAAGCAAATGTGGCCGCACAACTTGCTGCTATCTTTGAGGGCACAATTGGTTCCATGTCGTTCACATACCTAGGACTGCCTCTGGGCACATCTCGGCCTACCCTTCAAAACTTTATGCCCCTAGTCAGCACGGTGGAAAGAAGCTTGTCGTCAGCATTGTCCCTCATGTCCCATGCTGGCAAGTTGACTCTACTCAACTCCACAGTTACTTCATTACTCATCTATGCCATGTGCACGTTACACTTTCCACCAAAGCTCATTGAACTCCTAGACAAAATTAGGCGTCGATGCCTACGGATCAAAAAGACTGAACAACGTGATAAGTCTAACTCTCTGGCAGCCTGGGACATGGTATGTAAACCAAAAAATAAGGGAGGACTTGGTGTGCTTAATCTTCATGCACAGAATGAAGCCTTGCTTCTGAAGTTCGTGCACAAGTTTTACAACAAGTTGGACATACCTTGGGTGCTGCTCACATGGGACTCCTATTACACCCAAAAAATTCCACATGCCTCTGATCCAGTCGGCTCTTTCTGGTGGAAAGACGTACTCAAGCTCACGCCTAAGTTTCGTGGGATTTCTGAAGTCAATATCGTGTGTGGCACCACGGCTTTATTTTGGAAAGATTTGTGGTCAGGGAAAATACTTCAAGACTCCCATCCTCGGGCTTTCTCTCACGCACTGGATGAAGATATCTCGGGCAAAAACTTCCTAGGGATCACATCGCTGGGAGAAACTTTCCACCTGCCCTTGTCCCCTCAAGCCCTTCTGGAGGTTAGAGACTTGCAAACAATTGCGGCTCAGATACAACCGTCCACATCACCCACGGATATTTGGCGCTATACATGGGGTAAGACCATCTAAAAATCCATGGACTACTATAAGTTCTTCTTCAAACATGTCCAAGTACATCAGATATTCTGCTGGATTTGGAAATCAAAGTGCACGATGAAGCTAAAGGTCTTTGCCTGGTTGCTCTTCCATGACAGTCTCAATACGAGGAACGTGTTGAAAAGGAGGCACTATAACATAGGGGATGACCACAATTGCCTCTTGTGTGGATTGAACATTGAGGAAACAATGGAACACATGATCTTCACATGCTCTTTCAGTAAGCTCTGTTGGGCCAAACTTGGGATTATTTGGGATCCTTTCCTTGGCCGAATTCAATCTGTTGAAGCTCACAGAAACAATCATCCCACCCCACTTTTCCTAGAGAAATTGGTTGTGGCATCCTGGAGCATTTGGAAGGAGAGGAATAATAAACATTTCAGAGCAATAACACCCTCCCTCAACTCCTGGCTGGACAGATTCAAGAGGGACTTTGGGCTTCGTCAACATAGAGTCAAAGAGGAGCATAGGCTCCTTGTGCTGAACCTTGTACACTCCCTTTAGTTGTTTATGTTTGTTTCTTAGTGTTCTTAGTCTACTTGTCACAAAGTTGGCAAGTTGCATCTCTACCCCCCCCCCACTATGTAAATATCCATTGTACAGTTTGTTTATTTATTATAATATAGTAGCACAGTAGGAGCCTTTCCTACTGTTCCTGGTCAAAAAAACGAACGTGAATCATATGAGCGTGATGAAAACTAGCTTGACGATAATTCCCATGTGTCCTCAGGAGCGTTTTCCTTCATATAAGAATTTGTCCAGGCTTGTCCTTTGCTACAAAAAGGATTGGGCCACTTTGTTGCACCTTATTTACTCTTGTTACTTGTTACCCGTTACAAATTACCTTATCAAAAAACTATCTGTTACTGATAATTTCAGTGCTTGCTGAGAATACCTTACAGAAAACCGCTTGTCATTTCCTTCTACTCCTCTTTGGGTTCGACACTCTTACTTATGGAAAGGACTACGATCGATCCCCTACACTTGTGGGTCATCAAGACTCTTTTCTGGCGCTATTGCCGGGGAGTGAAGCGCCTTTGGTAAGGAAAAAATTATATAGTGTGCTGAAACTTACTGTCTCTTGTTACTATGGAAAGTAACCCTTTGAGGGGTTTGTTCGGGGTATCTTCACCCCGACTAGTAGAGCGTTGCTCCTCAACCTACTGAACCTACTGAAAATGTTTACTTTGAAATTCCTTCCGGTACGATAGAGAAACTGCTAGCTAATCCTTTTACAGGAGATGGAACATTGCATCTCGATTTACACCTAATTTATGTGGATGAAGTTTGTGGATTATTTAAGCTTGCAGGTATGCCCGAGGATGTTATTAATAAGAAGGTCTTCCCTTTATCTTTGAAGGCAAAGGTGTTGACATGGTTTAGGCTATGTGATGATATGGGATCATGGAACTACAACCGATTGAAATTGGAATTTCATCAGAAGTTTTATCCTATAAATCTTGTTCATCGTGATCGTAATTATATATATATAATTTTTGGCCTCGGAAGGAGAAAGCATCGCTCAAGCTTGGGGGAGGCTTAAGTCAATGTTATATTCATGCCCCAATCATGATCTCTCAAGAGAAATTATTATTCAATTTTTTTATGCTCGGCTTCCTCTCAATAATCGCTCCATGCTCGATGCTTCATGTACTTGCTCTTTCATGATGAAGACTATTGAATTCAAATAGGATTTATTGGAAGGAATTAACGCAACTCGGAAGATTGGGATCTCGATGAAGGTAAGGAGTCAGGTATAACACCTAAGTTTGATTGTGTTAAATCTTTTATGCATATCGATGCTTTTTGTGAATTTAGCACTAAATATGGACTTGACTCTGAGATAGTAGCTTCTTTCTGTGGATCATTTGCTACTCATGTTGACCTCCCTAAGTAGAAGTGGTTTAAATATAATCCTTCCATTGAATTAAAAGTAGTTGCACCTATTAAAGTTGAAGAAAAGACTATCACTTATAATGATCCTATTGTTCCTACTACCTATATTGAGAAATCACCTTTCCCTGTTAGGATAAAGGATCATGTTAAAGCTTCAACTGTGGTTCGTAAGAGTAATACTAGAACACCTACACCACCTGAGCAAATTAAAGTTGAACCTAGTATTGCTATGGTTAAAGATCTCTTGGATAATAATCTTGATGGGCATGTTATTTACTTCTGTGATGAAGCTGCTAGAATTGCTAGACCCGATACTAAAAATAAACATAGACCTATTGTAGGCATGCATGTTATTTCTGTTAAAATAGAAGATCATTGTTATCATGGGTTATGTGATATGGGTGCTAGTGCAAGTGCAATACCTCATTCCTTATACAAAGAAATTATGCATGATATTGCACCTGCTAAGATAGAAGAAATCGATGTTACAATTAAGCTTGCCAATAGAGATACTATTTCACTAGTTGGGATTGTTAGAGATGTTGAAGTCTTGTGTGGGAAAGTTAAATATCCTACTGATTTTCTTGTTCTTGGCTCCCCACAAGATGACTTTTGTCCCATTATATTTGCTAGACCCTTCTTGAATATTGTTAATGCTAAGATAGACTGCAAAAACGATATTGTTATGATTTGTTTAGGGGATATATCTCATGACTTTAATTTTGCTAAATTTGGTAGACAACCCCATGATAAAGAATTGCCTAGTAAGGATGAAATTATTGGTCTTGCTTCTATTGTCGTGCCTCCTAATGATCCTTTAGAACAATATTTGCTAGACCATGAAAATGATATGTTTATGAATGAAAGAAGGGAGATAGATGTAGTATTTTTAAATAGGGACCTATTTTGAACACAATTTGCCTGTTGAAATTCTAGGGGATCCTCCACCACCCAAGGGTGATCCCGTGTTTGAGCTTAAACCACTACCTGATACTCTTAAATATGCTTATCGTGATGAAAAGAAGATATATCCTGTTATTATTAGTGCTAACCTTTCAGAGCAGGAAGAGGAGATATTATTAAAAACTCTGAAGAAGCATCGTGCTGCTATTGGATATACTCTTGATGATCTTAAGGGCATTAGTCCCACTCTATGCCAACACAAAATAAAATTGGAGAAAGACGCCAAACCAGTTGTTGATCACCAACGATGGTTAAATCCTAAGATGAAAGAAGTGGTAAGAAAAGAAATACTAAAGCTCCTGGAGGCAGGTATAATTTATCTCGTTGCTGATAGTCAGTGGGTAAGTCCTGTCCATTGTGTCCCTAAGAAGGGAGGTATTACTGTCGTTCCTAATGATAAAGATGAATTCATCCCGCAAAGAATTGTTACAGGTTATAGGATGGTAATTGATTTCCGAAATATAAATAAAGCTACTAAAAAGGATCATTACCATTTGCCTTTTATAGATCAAATGCTAGAAAGATTATCCAAACATACATTGCTTTCTAGATGGTTACTTTGGTTTCTCTCAAATATCTGTGGCCAAAGAGGATCAAGAAAAAACCACTTTTACTTGCCCTTTCGGTACTTTTGCTTATAGAAGTATGCCTTTTGGTTTATGTAAATGCACCTGCTACCTTTCAAAGATGCATGATGGCTATATTCTCTGACTTTTGCAAAAAGATTGTTGAGGTTTTCATGGATGATTTATCCGTTTATGGATCTTCTTTTGATGATTGCTTGAGCAACCTTGATCGAGTTTTGCAGAGATGTGAAGAAACTAATCTTGTCTTGAATTGGAAAAAATGCCACTTTATGGTTAATAAAGGCATTGTCTTGGGGCATAAAATTTCTGAAAGAGGTATTGAAGTTGATAAAGCTAAAGTTGAGGCTATTGAAAAGATGTCGTGTCCTAAAGACATTAAAGGTATAAGAAGTTTTCTTGGTCATGTCGATTTTCATAGGAGGTTTATTAAGGACTTCTCTAAAATTTCTAGGCCTCTCACTAATCTCTTACAAAAATATATTGCTTTTGTCTTCGATAAGATTGTGTAGAAGCATTTGAAATACTTAAGAAAGCTTTGATTTCTGCACCTATTGTTCAGCCACCTGATTGGAATTTACCCTTTGAAATTATGTGTGATGCTAGTGATTATGCCGTATGTGCTGTCCTAGGACAAAGAGTTGATAAGAAACTAAATGTTATTCAATATGCTAGTAGAACTCTAGACAGTGCCTAGAGAAATTATGCTACTACTGAAAAAGAATTTTTAGAAGTTGTATTTGCTTGTGATAAGTTTATACCTTATATCATTGACTCTAAAGTAACTATTCACATTGATCATGCTGCTATTAAATATCTTATGGAAAAGAAAGATGCTAAACCTAGACTTATTAGATGGGTTCTTGTACTACAAGAATTTGATTTGCATATTATTGATAAAAAGGGAGCTAAGAACCCCGTTGCAGACAACTTGTCTAGGTTAGACAATGTTCTTTATGACCCACTACCTATTGATGATAGCTTTCCTCACGAACAATTAGCTATCATAAATGCGTCTCGTACTACTCCATGGTATGCTGATTATGCTAATTACATTGTTGATAAATTTATACCACCTAGTTTCACGTACCAGCAAAAGAAAAAGTTTTGCTATGATTTAAGACATTACTTCTGGGATGACCCACACCTTTATAAAGAAGGAGTAGATGGTGTTATTAGACATTGTGTACCTGAGCATGAACAAGAACAGATCCTATGCAAGTGTCACTCTGAGGCTTATGGAGGACACCACGCTGGAGATAGAAGTGTGCATAAGATATTGCAATCCAGTTTTTATTAGCCTACTCTCTTAAAGGATGCCCGTAAGTTTGTCTTGTCTTGCGATGATTGTCAAAGAATTTGTAATATTAGTAGACGTCAAGAAATTCCTATGAATTATTCACTTGTTATTGAACCATTTGATGTTTGGGGCTTTGATTATATGGGACTGTTTCCTTCCTCTAATGGGTATACACATATTTTAGTTGTTGTTGATTACGTTACTAAGTGGGTAGAAGCTATTCCAACTAGTAGTGCTGATCATAACACCTCTATTAAGATGCTTAAAGAAGTTATTTTTCCAAGGTTTGGAGTCCCCAGATACCTAATGACTAATGGTGGTTCACATTTTATTCATGGTGCTTTTTGTAAAATGCTTGCTAAGTATGATGTTAATCATAGAATTGCATCTCCATATCACCCACAACCCACAGTCTAGTGGCCAAGTAGAACTGAGTAACAGAGAGCTTAAATTGATTTTGCAAAAGACTGTTAATAGATCTAGAAAGAATTGGTCCAAGAAACTTGATGATGCATTATGGGCTTATAGAACTGCTTATAAAAATCCTATGGGTATGTCTCCATATAAAATGGTTTATGGAAAAGCATGTCACTTACCTCTCGAACTAGAACATAAGGCATATTGGGCCATTAAAGAGCTTAATTATGATTTCAAACTTGCCAGTGAGAAGAGGTTATTTTCCATTAGCTCACTTGATGAATGGAGAACTCAAGCCTATGAGAATGCCAAATTGTTTAAAGAAAAACTTAAAAGATGGCATGACAAAAGGATACAAAAGCGTGAGTTTAATGTAGGTGATTATGTGTTGCTTTTCAACTCTCGTTTAAGATTTTTTGCAGGGAAACTCCTCTCTAAATGCGAAGGTCCTTACGTTATCGAGGAGGTCTATCATTCTGGTGCCATAAAAATCAACAACTTCGAAGGCACAAATCCGAAGGTGGTGAACGGTCAAAGAATCAAACATTATATCTCAGGTAATCCCATAAATGTTGAAACAAATGTGATTGAAACTGTAACCGTGGAGGAATACATAAGGGACGCTTTCCAGAACGTTTCAGACTCCGAAAAGGAATAGGTATGTGGTATGGTAAGTAAACCGACTCCAAAACAGTTCTAATAGCAATTTTTTCTCCGTTTGGGATATTAAGAAAATAGGAAAATAAGAAGTAGTCCGGGAAGGAGACGAGGTGTCCACGAGGGTGGAGGGCGCGCCCTACCCCCTGGGCGCGCCCCCTGCCTCGTGGGCACCTTGTTTGCTCTCTAGACTCCGTTTTCTTACATGATACTTCTTTTTACCGATAAAAAATCATTATATAATCTCCCGAAGGTTTTGACCCTCGTATCACGCAAATATTCTCTACTATTGTTTCAAACTATTTTTCTGACAGATTTGGATCACCATGACGTCTTCAAGCGCTCCCAAGGACAAGTTTTTCGAGAAGGTCATCAACCCCTACCACACGGAAGTGCTGCAACACCCTCAAACCATTGAGATGCATGAGGGGGTGCTGCACATCCGCGATGTTGAGGGACCAAGCAGGACCGGAAGCGTGGAGGCAAGGCTTGAAGCAATGGAGCAACAAGTTTTCAAGTGCCAGGAGATGGTGGAACATGGACTCGATGCCAACCACATAGTGATCACGGAGTTCACCAACAACCAAAAGTTGGATGTGGAGAACATCGGGGAGACCATCTTCAAGCTTCACAAGAAAATCGAGCACCTCCAAGCCCAGATCTATGACCTGCAAAACCAAAATTGTGAGTATGAATAAATATTCAAAAGGATGAGTTTGGCTCCAGATTTGAGGATCCCGGAGACTCGATCATCCTTTTATGATGGTGAGTATATGCCTTGGAAGATGGATGACAAGCCTACATCATCAACAACTCCATCATCATCACCTCCGAAGAAGGAGACATAATCACATGGGTATGGGCACTCCCCTTGGCAACTGCCAAGCTTGGGGGAGGTGCCCCGATATCGTATCACCATCACACTCCTATCATTACCGTTTTTCTTAGTTTGATCCATTTGGTAATATCTTGATCTAGTAGAATAAAGTTTTAGAATGATCTAGTTTTGAGTTTTGCTTTATGATCCCTCTATGTAATTGAGTCTGTGAGCTTTATATAATAAAGATTAGTCTTGAGTCAAGGTTTTTCTATCTTGCTATGATCTTGAGGGAATAAAGGAAAAAGAAAGAATAAGAAGAAATAAAGGGATCATATGGATCTTATGGAGAGTAATGGCATCACATATTAAGAATATGATGAATAAAAGTTGTTGAGAGTTGGCAAACATAGTTTTGGTCATTTTTGCAATTAATAGGAAGTAATAAAGAAATATAGGTTCTCACATATAAATATACTATCTTGGACATCTTTTATGATTGTGAGCACTCATTAAAATATGACATGCTAAAGAGTTGATGTTGGACAAGGAAGACAACGTGACGGGTTATGTTTTATTATATCTAAAATAAAGTATATTGTCATGGATCATCCAACATGTTGAGCTTTCCTTTCCCTCTCATGCTAGCCAAATTCTTTCCACCAAGTAGAGATACTACTTGTGCTTCCAAATATCCTTAAACCCAGTTTTTCCATGAGAGTCCACCATATCTACCCATGGATTGAGTAAGATCCTTCAAGTAAGTTGTCATTGTTGCAAGCAATAAAAATTGCTCTTTAAATATGTATGATTTATTAGTGTGGGAGAAAATAAGCTTTATACGATCTTGTGATATAGAAGAAATAAAAGCGACAGACTGCATAACAAAGGTCCATATTACAAGTGGCAATATAAAGTGACGTTCTTTTGCATTAAGATTTTGTGCATCCAACCCTAAAAGCACATGACAACCTCTGCTTCCCTCTGCGAAGGGCCTATCTTTTATTTTTGTCGTATACCTTCATACAAGGGTCATGGTGATCTTCACCTGTCCTTTTTACATTTTATCCTTTGGCAAGCACATTGTGTTGGAAAGATCTTGATATATA
>NC_057801.1:656846009-656852251 GCF_018294505.1 Triticum aestivum | reverse complement strand
GGATATAAGTTAGCATGAACTATTATTGTTGACATTACCCTTGAGGTAAAAGGTTGGGAGGCAACACTATAAGACCCTATCTTTCTCTGTGTCCGATTAAAACTTCATACCCATAAGTATCGCCCTAGAAAAATGAGGTAGAAGCTTTCGGGACGAAAGACCGCTGCCATGAGGCGGAACCTTGGTGGAACCAATCTAGGGCTCCGGCAGAGCTGTTCTGCCTGGGAAACATCCCTCCAGGAGGGGGAAATCGCCACCATCGTCATCACCATCGTTCCTCTCATCAGGAGGGGGTCAATCTCCATCAACATCTTCACCAGCACCATCTCCTCTCAAACCCTAGTTCATCTCTTGTATCCGATCTTTGTCTCAAAGCCTCAGATTAGTACCTGTGGGTTGCTAGTAGTGTTGATTACTCCTTGTAGGTGATGCTAGTTGGTTTATTCGGTGGAAGATCATATGTTCAGATCCTATATGCATATTAATACCTCTCTGATTATGAACACGAATATGATTTGTGGGTAGTTATGTTTGTTCCTGAGGACATGGGAGAAGTCTTGCTATGAGTAGTCATGTGAATTTGGTATTCGTTCGATATTTTGATGAGATGTATGGTGTCTTTAATCTAGTGGTGTTATGTGAACGCCGACTACATGACACTTCACCATTGTTTGGGCCTAGAGGAAGGCATTGGGAAGTAATAAGTAGATTATGGGTTGCTAGAGTGACAGAAGCTTAAACCCTAGTTTATGTGTTGCTTCGTAAGGGGTTGATTTGGATCCATATGTTTCATGGTATGGTTAGGTTTACCTTAATTCTTATTTCGTAGTTGTGGATGCTTGCGAGAGTAGTTAATCATAAGGGGGATGCTTGTCCAAGGAGGGGAAGCACCCAAGCACAGGTCCACCCACATATCAGATTATCAAAGTAACGAACGCGAATCATATGAGTGTGATGAAAACTAGCTTGACGATAATTCCCATGTGTCCTCGAGAGTGTTTTCCTTCATATAAGAATTTGTCCAGGCTTGTCCTTTGCTACAAAAAGGATTGGGCCACTTTGCTGCACCTTATTTACTATTGTTACTTGTTACCCGTTACGAATTACCTTATCAAAAAACTATCTGTTACCGATAATTTTAGTGCTTGCAGAGAATACCTTACTGAATACCGCTTGTCATTTCCTTCTGCTACTCGTTGGGTTCGACACTCTTACTTATCGAAAGGACTACAATAGATCCCCTACACTTGTGGGTCATCAAGACTCTTTTCTGGCGCCATTGCCGGGGAGTGAAGCGCCTTTGGTAAGTGGAACTTGGTAAGGAAAAAATTATATAGTGTGCTAAAATTTACTGTCACTTGTTACTATGGAAAGTAACCCTTTGAGGGGTTTGTTCAGGGTATCTTCACCCCGACCAGTAGAGCAAAGAGTTGCTCCTCAACCTACTGAACCTACTGAAAGTGTTTACTTTGAAATACCTTTGGGTATGATAGAGAAACTGCTAGCTAATCCTTTTACAAGAGATGGACCATTGCATCCTGATTTACACCTAATTTATGTGGATGAAGTTTGTGGATTATTTAAGCTTGTAGGTATGCCCGAGGATGTTATCAAGAAGAAGGTCTTCCCTTTATCTTTGAAGGGAAAGGCATTGACATGGTTTAGGCTATGTGATGATATGGGATCATGGAACTACAAGCGATTGAAATTGGAATTTCATCAGAAGTTTTATCCTATGCATCTTGTTCATCGTGATCGTAATTGTATATATAATTTTTGGCCTCGCAAAGGATAAAGCATTGCTCAAGCTTGGGGGAGGCTTAAGTCAATGTTATATTCTTGCCCCAATCATGAGCTCTCAAGAGAAATTATTATTCAAAAAGTTTATGCTCGGCTTCCTCTCAACAATCACTCCATGCTCGGTGCTTCTTGTACTGGCTCTTTCATGATGAAGACAATTGAATTAAAATGGGATTTATTGGAAAGAATTAAACGCAACTCAGAAGATTGCGATCTCGATGAAGGTAAGGAGTGAGGTATAACACCTAAGTTTGATTGTGTTAAATCTTGTATGGATGTCGATGCTTTTCGTGAATTTAGCACTAAATATGGACTTGACTCTGAGATAGTAGCTTCTTTCTGTGAATCATTTGCTACTCATGTTGACCTCCCTAAGGAGAAGTGGTTTAAATATTATCTTCCCATTGAAGTAAAAGTAGTTGCACCTATTAAAGTTCAAGAAAAGACTATCACTTATAATGATCCTATTGTTCCTACTACCTATATTGAGAAACCACCTTTTCCTGTTAGGATAAAGGATCATGCTAAAGCTTCAACTGTGGTTTGTAAGAGTAATACTAGAACACCTACACCACCTGAGCAAATTAAAGTTGAACCTAGTATTGCAATGGTTAAAGATCTCTTGGCTGATAATATTGATGGGCATGTTATTTACTTCTGTGATGAAGCTGCTAGAATTGCTAGACCCGATACTAAAAATAAACATAGACCTGTTGTAGGCATGCCTGTTATTTCTGTTAAAATAGGAGATCATTGTTATCATGGCTTATGTGATATGGGAGCTTGCAGAGAATACCTTACTGAAAACCGCTTGTCATTTCCTTCTGCTCCTTGTTGGGTTCGACACTCTTACTTATAGAAAGGACTACGATAGATCCCCTAAACTTGTGGGTCATCAGTGTCTCTCTCCTAGTGGTGTTGGAGCGCCGCCGGGGCAATCATCGTGATGACGATCTACTCCAATAATTTCGCCGCCATCAACACCAACTCTCTCCCCCTCTATGCAGCGGTGTAACCTCTCTTCTACCCGCTGTAATATCTACTTAAACATAGTGCTCAACGCTATATAATACTTCCGAATGATCTATTGCTATCTTATGATGTTTGAGTAGATTCGTTTTGTCCTATGGGTTGATATATGATCATGATTGGTGTGAGTTGTATGTTTTATTTTTGGTGATGTCCTATGGTGCCCTCCATGTCGCACAAACATGAGGGATTCCCGCTCTAGGGTGTTGCAATACGTTCATAGTTCGCTTATGGTGGGTGGCGTGAGTGACAGAATACACATAACTGAGTAAGTGGGTTATTGCATATGGGAGTAAAGAGGACTTGATACTTAATGCCATGGTTGGGTTTTACCTTAATGATCTTTGGTAGTGGCGGATGCTTGCTAGAGTTCCAATCATAAGTGCATATGATCCAATTACGGAAAGTATGTTAGCTCATGCCTCTCCCTCATATAAAGTTGCAATAATGATCACCGGCCTAGTTATCGGTCACCTAGGGACAAATGACTTTCTTATTGACAAAAGCTATCTACTTTTATTATCTTGCAATTTATTCACGGTTTAATTCTCGCAAAGTACTTCTAGTTTTATTCTTGTTCTAGGTAAAGCGGGCATTAAGTGTGCGTATAGTTGTATCGGTGGTCGGTAGAACTTGAGGGAATATTTGTTATACCTTTAGCTCCTCGTTGGGTTCGACACTCTTATTTATCGAAAAAGGCTACAAACGATCCTCTATACTTGTGGGTTATCACTTGGCAGATAAGAAGGATCGCAAAGTGAATAAAGGTATATTTGATATACATGTTATTGATGTGTTCCTTACTAATGCTCGTAGTAGCGCCTGGGTATTTGGTACTTGTTCGGTTGCTCATATTTGTACCTCGAAATAGGAGCTGCTGAATTAAAGAAGATTGGCTAAGGACGAGGTGACGATGTGCCTCAGGAATGGTTCCAAGGTTGATGTGATCACCTTCGGCACACTACCTCTACATCTACCTTCGAGGTTAGTTTTAGACCTCAGTAATTGTTATTTGGTGCCAGCGTTGAGCATGAACATTAAGTCTAGATCTTGTTTATTGCGAGACGGTTATTTATTGAAGTCAGAGAATAATGGTTGTTCTATTTATATGAGTAATATCTTTTATTGTCATGCACCTTTAATGAATGGTCTATTTTTGTTGAACCTCAATTGTAGTGATACATATATTCATAATATTGATGCCAAAAGATGCAAAGTTGATAATGATAGTGCAACATACTTGTGGCAATGTCATTTAGGTCATATTGGTGTAAAGCGCAAGAAGAAACTCCATGCAGATGGAATTTTGGAATCACTTGATTATGAATCATTTTATGATGGCGAACCATGCCTCATGTAATATGACTAAAACTTCGTTCCGGAACAATGGAGCGAGCTAATGACTTATTGGAAATAAGACATACTGACTTATGCGGTCCGATGAGTGTTGAATCATGCGGCGTGTATCATTATTTTCTAACATTCATCTGATTTAAGTACGTATGGCTATATCTACTTGATGAAACACAAGTCTGAAATATTTGAAAAGTTCAAAGAATTTCAAAGTAAAGTGGAGAATTATCGTAACAAGAAAATAAAGTTTCTACGATTTGATCGCGGAGGCGAATATATGAGTTACGAGTATGACCTTCATTTAAAAAAATGTGAAATTGTTTCACAACTCACGCCACCTGGAACACCACAGCGTAATGGTGTGTCCGATCGTCGTAACCGTACTTTATTAGATATGGTGTGTTCTATGACGTCTCTTATCAATTTGCCTTTATCATTTTGGGGTTATGCATTAGAGACAGTTGCATTCACGTTAAATAGGGCACCATTTAAATCCATGGAGATGACACCGTATAAACTATGGTTTGGCAAGAAACCTAAGTTTTTGTTTCTTAAAGTTTGGGGACGCGATGCTTATGTCAAAAGGCTTCAGCCTGACAAGCTCAAACCCAAAGCGGAGAAGTATGCCATCATAGGATACCCTAAAGAAACTATTGGATATACCTTCTGCCACAGATCCGAAGTAAAAATCTTTGTTGCTAAGAATGGGTCATGTCTAGAGAAGGAGTTTCTCTCGAAACAAGTGAGTGAGAGGAAAGTAGAACTTGATGAGGTAGTTGTACATTCTCTCGAATTGGAAAGTAGCACATCAGAGAAAACTGTTCCCGTGATGCCTACACCAACTAGAGGGGAAACTAATGATGATGATCATGACACTTTAGATCAAGTTACTACTGAACCTCTTAGGTCGACCAGAACACATAGCGCATCAGAGTGGTATGGTAATCCTGTCCTGGAAGTCATGTTGTTAGACAACGGCGAACCTACGAACTATGAAGAAGCTATGATGAGCCCAGATTCCAACAAATGGCTTGAGGCCATGAAATCTAAGATAGGATCCATGTATGAGAACAAAGTGTGTACTTTGGTGGACTTGCCCAATTATCGGCAAGCCATTGAGAATAGATGGATCTTCAAGAAGAAGATGGACGCTGATGGTAATATCGCTATCTACAAAGGTTGACTTGTTGCAAAAGGTTTTCAACAAGTTCAAGGGGTTGACCATGATGAGACTTTCTCACCAGTAGCGATGTTTAAGTCTGTCCGAATCATGTTAGCAATTTCCACATTTTATGATTATGAAATTTGGCAAATGGACGTCAAAACTGCATTCCTTAACGGGTTTCTTAAAGAAGAGTTGTATATGATGCAAACAGAAGGTTTTGTTGATCCTAAAGTTACTAATAAAGTGTGCAAGCTCTAGCAATCCATCTATGAAAGGGTCGTTGCATGCGGAATATGGCCATATTCATATCTTTTTCAAACGTATACCCCCTCCATTCCTAAATATAAGCGCTTGTAGAGATTTAAATATGAACTACATACGAAGCAAAATGAATGAAGCTACACTCTAAAATATGTCTATATATATTCGTATGTAGCCCGTATTGAAATATTTAAAAATGCTTATATTTAGAAACGGGCGACACGGGGGAACCCTAGCCGCTAGCGCCGGAGGCCTCCCCTCCACCTGCTCCCGCGCCGCCATCGCCGGAGGACTGGCCGGCGAAGCCGCGCCGAGCCATGGGATGGTGGCGCCGGGGCTGTCCTTCACCGTCGAGCTGCTTCTCCGAGCTATCCCCATCCTCCGTGTCCTCGCCCACCGCCGTCCGACCCTGCGTCCCCACCGCTAGAGGCTGGCCGGCCCTGCCGCGCCGGGTCTTGGCTCTCCTCTGACATGCCTCCCCTTGCTACGGCGTCCCCCGCCCCTCCCCCATGACCGAGCTACAGGTCCTCTGGCGTCCCTAGTTGCCTGGCGGTGGCTGCCTCCTGCAGCGCCCTAGCCGGGTGCATGTCTGGTGCGAGCTTCCTTCGCGCGCCCCCTCCACCCTGCAGATGCG
>NC_057801.1:656785942-656845632 GCF_018294505.1 Triticum aestivum | reverse complement strand
CCTCCATGGATGGCCGATGCGGCTCCAGATCCGGTATTCCGTGTGCGCTGTGTCCCTTCCGGCTACTCCGGCTTGCCGTCTTCTCGGCAGCTCCACTCCAACCCCTGCAGGTTCTCTATTGGCCGGCATCCACCCCGGTGCGGCTCCGGCTCCGGCTTGCTCTTGCAGTTGTGCCCCCTTTCCGGCTCCATGGCTCGTCATCACTAAGGGAGTCCTGGATTAGGGGGTCCTCGGACTGCCAGACTATGTACTGTGGCCGGACTGTAGGACTATGAAGATACAAGATAGAAGACTTTGTCCCATGTCCGGATAGGGCTCTCCTCGGCGTGGAAGGCAAGCTTGGTGATTCGGATATGTAGATTCCTTTCTCTATAACCGACTTTGTGTAACCCTAGCTCCCTTCGGTGTCTATATAAATAGGAGGGCTTAGTCCGTAGGACATCAATCATAATCTCATAGGCTAGACTTCTAGGGTTTAGCCATTACAATCTCGTGGTAGATCGACTCTTGTAACACTCATATTCATCAAGATCAATCAAGCAGGAAGTAGGGTATTACCTCCATAGAGAGGGCCCGAACCTGGGTAAACATCGTGTCCCCCGCCTCCTGTTACCATTAGCCTTAGACACACAGTTCGGGACCCCCTACCCGAGATCTGCCGGTTTTGACACCGACATTGGTGCTTTCGTTGAGAGTTCCGCTGTGACGTTGAAGATAGGCTTGATGGCTCGCCTTGTTATCAAGGACAACATCACCTCCGGGGGAGCCTTGGCCTCAGGCCAAACCCTGTGGCTCGGCGGCTTTACCATGGTCGCCCTCTCGGCTGTCAAGCGGACGATGACTTCTCGTGTCATCAAAAATCACCTCCGCGTCAGCTCAGAATACTCCGAACAGATGGATCTGACGGAGTTGTCATCTTTAAACGAACTCCTGGATCGCATCGCCGCCTTGGGAGTCGCTACGGACTACGATCGGATTAGGCTTAAACCCGATTAGAGAGAAGTTGAATCTCCATCGATAACCCATCAGATAGCGGTATTGGAGGAGCAATGCGACGACTCTTCCCCTATGTTGAGGATGAACTATATTCGGATCTCCGAGCTCACAGAGCCGAATACTCACCCGCGAGAAGACCTGCCTCGTACTCTGAACTTAGAATCGAATTGTGGGCCTGAGAAATTGGTTGATATTCCGGAGCCCGAACTGTTAAGCTCGGAAGTTTGTCAAGCTCTGGATCCCAGATTGGGTCAGGGTTCGGACTTAAATCCACCCACCCACTGAGGGAGTCCTGGATAAGGGGGTATCCGAACAGCCGGACTATATACTTTGGCCGGACTGTTGGACTATGAAGATACAAGATTGAAGACTTCGTCCCGTGTCCGGATGGGAGTCTCCTTTGCGTGGAAGGCAAGCTTGGAGATTTGGATGATAGATCTCCTTCTCTGTAACCGACTCTGTGTAACCCTAGCCCCCTCTGGTGTCTATATAAACCGGAGGGTTTTAGTCCGTAGGACAAGAACAACAATCAGAATCATAGGCTAGCTTCTAGGGTTTAGCCTCTATGATCTCGTGGTAGATCAACTCTTGTAATACTCATATCAGCAAGATCAATCAAGCAGGAAGTAGGGTATTACCTCCATCGAGAGGGCCCAAACCTGGGTAAACATCGTGTCCCCAATCTCATGTTACCATTAGCCTTAGACGCATAGTTCGGGACCCCCTACCCGAGATCCGCCGGTTTTGACACCGACATTGGTGCTTTCATTGAGAGTTCCTTTGTGTCGTCGCTGTGAGGTTTGATGGCTCCTTCAATATTAAACAACACGGACCAGGGTGAGACTTTTCTCCCCGGACAGATCTTCGTGTTCGGCGGCTTCGCACTGCGGGCCAATTCACTTGGCCATCTGGAGCAGATCGACAGCTACGCCCCTAGCCATCAGGTTAGGTTCGGAAACTTGAACTACACGACCGATATCCGTGGAGACTTGATCTTTGATGGATTCGGGCCTGCATCAAGAGCGCTGAACAGTCACAACGAGCATGACTTAAATCTGCCGTCGGACAGTATTCGGGATATCGCCCCTGCAGCTACTCCGGACCTAAATCCGGGGCAGACTGCGTCATCCGAGGACGGGTGGATGGACCCCGCCATGGAAGCCGCGTACTCTTAGGTGGTAGAACCGAACACAGGTTCTGTCGTTAAGGGAATCAGTGTCACCGGACCCCCGGACTTGTGTCCGGACGTGGGTTCCGAACCGCGCGCGCCCGGGCCCATTGAGTCTGAGTGGGCTCCAGTAATGGAGTTCACCGCTGCGGATATCTTTCAGCACTCCCCCTTTGGCGATGTGCTAAATTCATTAAGGTATCTCTCTCTCTGTTAGGAGATTCCTGGCCGAACTATGTCCGGCTCGAGTGGGAAGCAGGCAACGCAGAAATTCGTTACCCACCCACCACCCACTTCATAGCCACGGTTGATGATTTGACCGACGTGCTTGACTTTGACTCCGAAGACATCGATGGTATAGACGACGATGCAGGAGAAGACAGGAACCACCGCCCACAGGGCGCTGGACTGCCACCTCTTCATATGATATATATATATGGTGGACACCCCCAAAGAAAACAATGGCGATGAGGCAACAGAAGATAACCCCTTAGGGAAGAAATCAAAGCATGGGCGTCATCGGCGCTGCTCTAAGCCCCGCCACAGCAATACCGGCACAGGAGAAGAAAACAATCCAAATGGTGCCGAAGAGGAATACAATCCTGATCAGCCTACCTTCGAGCAGGCCGAACAGGAACACGGGCAGGTCAGCCCAGATGAACAGGCGACATATGGATACTAGGAGGACGACAACTATATGCCTCCCTCCGAAGACGAGGTGAGCCTCGGTGATGATGAATTCGGCGTACCGGAGGATCCCATAGAGCAGGAGCGCTTTAAGCGCCGGCTTATAGCCACTACAAGAAGCCTGAGAAAGAAGCAGCAACAGCTCCAAGCTAATCAAGATCTGCTCACAGACAGATGGACCGAGGTCCTGGCGGCCGAGGAATACGGACTCGAGCGCCCCACCAAAGGTTACCCAAAGCACAAGTTGCTACCTCAACTAGAGGAGGAGGTCGTAAAGCCTTCACTACTAGCACAAGACGAGGCTGACCGGCCACCTCGTCGCCAGGATAAAGCGGCGTATCAGACCGAATATCAGCCCGCACCCCCACGCCAGTTTACTACGGCCCGGGGCAATATGCAGGACCTACGAAATCTATTGGAAAACAAAGCAGGATAGCCAAGATCGATCTACGGATCACGGGGGCACGCCCCAACACTTGACATCGACCGTCATGCCGGATACACTAACAACAAGTCCGGCCGGGCCGAACATAACCAGCCAGACATAGTCGCACTGCGTAGCGACATAGCCCCGCACAGAGGCGCCGCACACCCCCTTTGCTTCACTGATGAAGTAATGGATCACGAATTCCTAGAAGGGTTTAAACCCGTAAACATCGAGTCATACAATGGCACAACAGACCCCGTGGTGTGGATCGAAGACTTTCTTCTCCACATTCACATAGCCTACGGCGATGACCTACATGCTATCAAGTATCATCCCCTTAAACTCAAAGGACCAGGCAGACATTGGCTGAATAGCCTGCCGGCGAACTCCATCGGCAGTTGGGAAAATCTTGAGGACGCATTCCTCGACAACTTCCAAGGCACTTACGCGCGACCACCAGATGCTGATGACTTAAGTCACATTACCCAACAGCCCGGAGAGTTAGCCAGGAAATTCTGGACTCGGTTCCTAACTAAAAAGAACCAAATTTTCGACTGTCCGAACACCGAGGCCTTGGCGGCCTTTAAGCATAATATCCGCGACGAGTGGCTCGCCCGGCACCTCGGCCAAGAAAAACCAAAGTCCATGGTGGCCCTCATGACACTCATGACCCGCTTTTGCGCGGGCGAGGACAGTTGGCTGGCTCGCAGTAGCACCACGCCAGGAAACTCCGGCACTTCAGATGTCCGCGACAGTAACGAAAGCCAGGGCGCAATAGACATAAGCGTCGGAATAATGGTGACAACGCCAAAGATACGGCAGTCAATGCCGGATTCAGCAGCTCAAAATCCGGTCAGCGGAAAAAGCTGTTCAAAAGAAACAATCCGGGATCGTCCAGTCTGGACCACATACTCGACCACTCGTGCCAGATTCACGGCACCCCCGACAAACCAGCCAATCACACTAGCAGAGATTGCTGGGTGTTCAAACAGGCCGGCCAGTTGAATGCCGAAAACAAGGACAAGGGGTTGCACAGCGATGATGACAAGGAGCCCCGACGTCCGAACACTGGGGGACAGAAGAAATTTCCCCCCAGGTGAAAACGGTAAACATGATCTACGCCACCCACATTCCCAAACGGGAACGAAAGCGTGCACTAAGGGACGTCTATGCGATGGAGCCAGTCGCCCCAAAGTTCAAACCATGGTCATCCTGTCCGATCACCTTCTATCGTAGGGACCATCCTACCAGCATCCGTCACGGCGGCTCAGCCGCATTGGTCCTTGATCCGATCATCGACGGATTCCACCTCACGCGGGTCCTTATGGACGGTGGCAGCAGCCTGAACCTGCTCTATCAGGACATAGTGCAAAAATGGGCATCGATCCATCACAGATCAAACCCACCAAAACCACCTTTAAAGGAGTAATTCCAGGGGTAGAGGCCTGCTGTACGGGCTCAATAACACTGGAAGTGGTCTTCGGATCTCCGGATAACTTCTGAAGCGAGGAGTTAATCTTCGATATCGTACCTTTCTGTAGTGCCTATCATGCACTACTTGGACGAACCGCGTTCGCTCGATTCAATGCGGTACCTCACTATGCATACCTTAAGTTCAAGATGCCAGGACCTCGCGGGGTTATAACAGTCAATGGAAACACAGACCGCTCCCTCTGTATGGAAGAGCACACTCTGGCCCTTGTGGCAGAAGTACAAAGCAGCCTTCTTCAACAGACAGCCAATTCGGCAATGACAACCCCGAACACCGTCAAGCGAGTCCGGAGCACCCGGCAACAGGATCATCAGGCACGCCAAGAGCTCGATTAGCAATCCGGCCTCGCCCCAGCCCTAGTCAGGCGGCATTAGTGCCACGCGTACATGACTATGCACTCAAAATACCATGGGCATAGGTGGAGGCGAGACGACGATGCGGCCTACAGTGCGGTTCAGCCGCCACGAGGCCCGCATACCCTTTTTCTTTCTTTCTTTCAGGACCCTACTTTCGGGCAGCCCCTTCAGAGAACCGGACTATCGGACTCATCACAGGAGGGAACACCAAGGAGGCAAGAGGCTTTGCACACAAGGGAATACCCAGGTGGTCTCTGTTAATGATTGTTATACCTGTGTTACATACCCGCATGCAGCCTGTCTTTGGATAGGACATGTCAAATAGTCCTATTTGTTTCTGCTTCACGCATTAATTATACACATACGCCTTGACGTATTATCCAAATAACAACGACAAATAGTATACAGCGTCAGCTTCTTATTACTATCTTCATATTTTCCCTTAAATGTTTATTTAATACTGCATCCGTACACTTTGGTACGATTAGTTTGCCAGGGGCTTTTTATTGAGCCCCATAACATGACAAGAAAAGTCTGAACACTTTCGACAGTGCGGCACCCTGAACTTATAGCATTATATGTATCAGCTCCGAATCATGTCTTGGGTCAATAGTTGGGTTATCCCGGCTCCCTTGTTTTGGTACCTTATGTTCCATTATATCGGCTAAGGTAGCGCAGGGAGAACTACTGCGATTGTGTCCCGGTTCTTCCGGACGAGCACCTCAGTAGAGAGAGCCGAAAACTGACTGTCATGATGCGACGAGAGCTGGTCGCTATTCGGGAGGTTCAAAATCCTTAAAGATTTTTTCCGCTTCAGGCGAGGAATCGGCCTCGTCCAATTTAGGCGTGTATAGCACCCCGATTCGGCTTTCTAAATATTAGGGGCTTCGTCGAAATTTAAAATGGTAGACTTCTATGGCTAAGTGAGAGTTATAAAGCCGCATAGTCTGATTGCCTTGTTCGCTGCGCTGAACACCTCCTTAAAGGACCAAAAAATTGGATAAAGAGTGTTTGGGTCTTCCACGAACACCCCAGTACTAGGTACAACGGGGCAGAAGCCGACGACTGGCCTACTTTCAGAATTTTATAAACAGCCGCACAGAAGGTAATATTTTAAATCAAACAAAGCGTCATATAAGCGCAAACAAACTCGTTTTCCTATTACAAAAATGACATGAGTACATTCACTCAAAGATTATGTCCTTGGTACATCCATTGGCCACAAGGCGAGCGCCTTTCATAACGCCATCATAATATTTTTTGGGATAGCGATGCTGCTTACCCTCAGGTGGTCCTTCCTTCACAAGCTTCTCAGCATCCAGCTTGGCCCAATGCATCTTCGCGCGGGCAAAGGCCCGGCGGGCACCCTCAATACAGACGGATTGCTTGATAACCTCAAGCCGCGGACAGGCATTTACCATCCGCTTTATAAGGCCAAAATAGCTATCGGGCAGAGGCTCACCAGGCCACATCCGGACTATCAGGCCCTTCATGACCAGTTCGGCCGCCTTGTGGAGTTTGACCAATTGCTTCAGTTGGTCACTCAAGGGCATCGGGTGTTCGGCTCCGGCATACTGAGACCAAAACAACTTCTCCGTTGAGCTCCCTTCTTCGGCACGGTAGAACTCCGTGGCATCCGATATGCTGCGTGGCAGATCTGTGAATGCCACTGGAGAGCTCCGAATGCGGTTAAGTAAAAGAAATGTCTCCTCCACATGCTTGCTCTGCATAATGAATGCCTTACCCGCCGCTATCTTCTTGGCCGCCTGGATTTCCTGGAGGGCCCTTTGGGCTTCGGCCTTGGCTCTCTCGCGCTCTCGAGGGCTTTGGCAAGCCCTGACGCTTGCGTCTTGAAATCATGCTCCAAGGACTCGAACTTCTTGCTGAACCCCTAGAGCTCTTGTTGTACCTCTCCCACCCGAGCATCGTGCTTTTCACGCTCAGTGCGCTCCGCGGCTGCCTTAACTTCAGCCTCGGACAGCGCTTTCTTCAGGGCCGCCACTTCGGTCGTGGCCCCTATTAAAAATCATGATGCTTTTTGTTAGCATCATCAATTTTCTCCTCTACATAACACACGGACGGGGTATCACTTACCTTTGTTCTCCTCGAGCTGCCTCTTCACAAGGCCTAGCTCTTCTTCGGTCTGCCCCAGGTCCCGCCTAAGTCCGGCGGCCTCAGCTATGCGTGCAGCGGCGGTCAGCAGCAAGGCCTGCTTATTAACATAGACAAGTACTGTTAGACTCCTGCGGTTTTTAGTTGACCCTCCGTTTGGCTTTTCTTTCTGAACACCAAATAGAGTATCAGGGGCTAGTGTCTATTGGGTGATATTTTCTCATAATTTTTCATTACTTACCTCAAGACTGTTAGTAGGCTAGTGCAGGCTTTGGTCAATCCGCTCTTGGCGGACTGAACCTTCTCAATTAGCGTACTCATAAGAGTACGGTGCTCGTCGTCAATGGAAGCGCCTCGAAGCACTTCCAACAAATTATCCGATGCCTCTGGCTGGGCGGAGGTCATCGGCACGGCCGGCTCGCCCTCCTTCATGAAGGGCTGCCTACCGGAATCCGGAACCCTTGGAGGCTCCGGCGCAGTAACCGGCTGGGAGCCAGACTTTTTGTGGCTCCTGTCAGCATAATCCATGGGGGTCTTACCCCCCATGTGCTCGGCATCTGGGATTTTGCCTTGGGGCGTCTCCATAACCGTCGCCCCCTGCTCTGGTATCCTTTGGGACAACACCTCGGTGTCATCCACAGGTCGTGGGGAGGTGGCTGTCGGAAGTGAATTCATCTCCGACTCACTCAGAGACCCTTCCGAAGAAGATACCCCGAGATTAGACCCAGCCGGACTGCATATACGCGGCGTTATTACAAACTATGAAGTTAAAGTTGCACGAAATGTATTACGAAGTGCGGACACTTACGACTTCACCCGGGACTTGCCCCTGGGCAGCCACTCCTCCTCGCTATAGGCGGCCGTGGTGGAGTGATCCGGAAGGGACGCCTTCCCCTTCTTCGGCGTCCTAGCCTCCCCCTGTGGGGCAGCTTTCCTCTTCTTCTCCTCACCAGTGCGGGGAGGGGGCATTTCTTCATGTTTCCCCTCGTCTCCATGGGAGGAAACTGTCTCGGCGTCCTCGGACGACGAGTCTATCATGGCCCTGCGCCGGAGACCTTTCCTGGTCCCCGTGGCCATTTTCTTCGACCTTTCGGCCTCCCCGGATGGGGCGGCCTTCCTCTTCTTCTCCTCCCCTTCGTGCGAGGAGTGCGCCTCATCATCTTTGGGTGAGGCGTCTGGTGCAACCTTGCGCTGGAGACCCTTCCTGGTCCCCATGGCCTTCTTTTCGGCCTTTTCCTCCGGCACCTTGTAAGGCGCTGGAACCAGCATCTCCGTCAGGAGTGCGGTTGCTGGATCTTCGGGCAGCGGAGCCGGACAGTCGATCTGCTCCGCCGTCTCCACATAATCCTGTTTTGTCATCATGGTGACTTAAATCCTCCCACGAATATGCTGGGAAAGGTACATCTTGTGATGGTTAGAGGACTTACCAGATTGGTGGGGCGCTTTGCGCTGAGCCCGCGGTCCTCGGAAATGGGAGGAGGAACTTCGCCGGTCTTGAAAAGCACCTTCCAGACGTCCTTATGCGTTGTGTCGAAGAGCTCATGCAGCATCTGGTGTTCGGCCGGATCAAACTCCCACATATTAAATGCCCGTGTTTGACAGGGAGAATCCGGCGGACGAGCATGACCTGGACCATGTTGACAAGCTTGATCTTCTTGTCCCTCATACTTTTGATGCAGGTCTCGAGTCCGGTCAGCTCCACAGGTTCGCCCCAGGCCAGGCCCTTCTTTTCCCAAGAGGTGAGCCGCATGGGGACTCTGGATCGGAGTTTGGGGGCCGCCACCCAGTTGGCGTCGCACGGCTCTGTGATGTAGAACCACCCTGATTGCCACCCTTTCACGGTCTCCACAAAGGAGCCGTCAAGCCATGTAACATTGGGCATTTTGCCCACCATGGCGCCTCCGCACTCTGCCTGCTGGCCGCTCACGATCTTTGGCTTCACGCAGAAGGTCTTCAGCCACAGGCCGAAGTGGGCCTTGATGCGGAGGAAGGCCTTGCACACGATGATGAACGCCGAGATGTTGAGGACGAAATTTGGGGCCAGATCATGAAAATCTAGCCCATAGTAATACATGAGCCCGCGGACGAACGGGTGGAGTGGAAACCCTAGTCCGCGGACGAAATGAGGGAGGAATACTACTCTCTCCCGAGACTTTGGGGTGGGGGTGACTTGTCCCTCCGCTGGAAGCCTGTGCGCGATGTTTTCAGCCAGGTATCTGGCAGCTCGAAGCTTGGTAATGTCCTCCTCTGTGACGGAGAAGGCCATCCACTTGCCTCCCACTCTGGACATGCTGCGGATGGTCCTACGGAGAAGGCGAGAACTTGGGCGCTGGGGCTCGAGAGTGTGAGAACGGATGAGCAAAGGAGGAAGAAGGCGTGGGTGAAAATGGGGGATCCTTATCCCTTTATAAAGACGGTGAAAAATGTGCGCCTCCCCACTTGCGTGTAAAAATTACCCATACCCGTATTGATGAGGATCCCGCGATAAGGGGGACACGACCTCTGCTTCGACAAGATGTGCCAAGGAAACCACCTCGCAATGTGTGCGGTAGCTGGTTGTAAAAAAGGGTTCACATAATGGCCAGGCCGTGATTAGATTTGTGGATTCTTGTTCTCTCTACCGTGGTATGTGAAATTTGTCTTGCAGAGCCGGACACGACTTAAGTGTTCGAAATTTATCTTGGAGTATTCGGAGATGGAACCCGCCTTGCAATGCCGAAGACAATCTGCACGCTGGACTCATCGTCATTGAAGCTTGGTTCAGGGACTACTGAGGGAGTCCTGGACAAGGGGGTATCCGGACAGCCGGACTATATACTTTGGCCAGACTGTTGGACTATGAAGATTCAAGATTGAAGACTTCGTCCCGTGTCCGGATGGGACTCTCCTTTGCGTGGAAGGCAAGCTTGGCGATTCGGATGATAGATCTCCTTCTTTGTAACCGACTCTGTGTAACCCTAGCCCCCTCCGGTGTCTATATAAACCGGAGGGTTTTAGTCCGTAGGACAAGAACAACAATCAGAATCATAGGCTACCTTCTAGGGTTTAGCCTCTACGATCTCGTGGTAGATCAACTCTTGTAATACTCATATCATCAAGATCAATCAAGCAGGAAGTAGGGTATTACCTCCATCGAGAGGGCCCGAACCTGGGTATACATCGTCTCCCCAGTCTCCTATTACCATTAGCCTTAGACACATAGTTCGGGACCCCCTACCTGAGATTCGCCGGTTTTGACACCGACACCCACCCAGATATAGGCAATCTTACCCACATCAAACAGCAGTCCCAAGAAACGGTCCATCCCTTTTGGGCTAGATTCCTCCTTGTCAAGAACAAGACAAAAGATTGCTGCGATGAAGACGCAATCTCATTATTCTGCAAAAACTGCACGGACGAGGGAATCCTCAATGCAATCAATCGCCGTCACGCACCACACTTCACTGACCTGGCAACCATAGTACATAAGTACTGCGCAATGGAGAGCGCCTGGATAACTCAGGCAGCCTCGTGGGAGCCACCGGTTTCCACTAAACCCCTCATCCGGGCCAAAAGGGTGCACCCTCGTCGGTCACCCGATCCAGTAACCAAAAAATCAAAGCCCATTGCAGAGCGCGGAACCGTACTAGAGGGATGGCTCGATAGGCCATGCAAGATACACACAACACCGGATACCATACCAACCCACAGCCTTAGAGCATGTTGGATACTCCGGCAGGTGGCCAAGAGTGGCGAGGATCTTCTCACCAAAAATCCCGCAGAGCAACATCCCATGGAAGACAGCAACCATACAGTGCTGACAATCTTCGAGACTTTACCCTCAAACAATAGGCGCAAAAGGGCGCTCCGCGGCCTCGCTGAAGTCTGCCAAGTTGCAGAAATAAACCCCTGGAACGACACGGCCATAACTTCCAATGCTAGTGACGAACCAAAATTCAAAACAGTTCGGGCATCCGCCGCAGTGGTCCTCACTCCAATTGTGGACGGTTTTTGGCTTACCAAAGTTCTCATGGACGGCGACAACGGACTAAACCTCATTTACGAGGAAACTCTCAACAAAATGAAATAGACAGGAGCTGCATTGAGCAAAGCAGCACGACCTTCCGAGGAATTATTCCCAATCAGGAGGCACAGTGTGCTGGAAAAATCACACTCGATGTGGTATTCAGCACGCCGGAGAACTATCGTCCGAAGAGATAACCTTTTAGGTGGCCCCTTTTAATAGTGGATATCACGCCCTTTTAGGGCGAGATGCATTTGCCAGCTTCCAAACTATAACCCATTACGGGTACATGAAGCTCAAGATGCCCGGGCCCAATGGAATCATCACTCTCGCCAGCGATCCGGACATAGCACTCCGCGCCGAAAACAAAACCGCCGCCCTAGCCCTTGAGGCATTGTCTGAAGCCCTCGCGGCCGAAGAATTAACCGCATTGCGCTCCACGGTGGATAGGGACGACGTGATACTCGACAAGCGATCCAAATCCACCTCCTTTAAACCAGCAGACGAAATAGTCAAATTCCAGGTCCACCCAATGGACTCCACGAAGAGAGCATCCATCGGGGCATAGCTGGACCCCACGGTCGACGCCACACTACGGGCGTTCTTACACGAAAACTGGGACATATTTGACTGGCACCCTTCTGATATGCCAGGAATCCCACGCAGACTGGCCGAACATAGCCTAAACATACTGAAGGGATACAAGCCGGTCAAGCAAACATTATGGCGCTTTTCTGAACCCAAACGACAAGCCATGGGAGAAGAGCTAGCCAAGTTACTCGAAGCCAGATTCATTAGAGAAATAAAACACCCGGACTGGCTAGCAAATCTGGTGATGGTACCAAAGAAGGACAAATCCTGGCGCCTATGTGTCGATTTCAAGGACCTCAACAAGGCTTGCCCTAAGGATCTCTTTCCCCTCCCTCGCATCGATCAGATCATCGATGCTACCGCAGGACACGACTCACTGTGTTTCCTCGACGCATACTCCGGATACCATCAAATCAAGATGAAGGAGTCCGACCAGGCCGCAACGGCCTTCATAACCCCATACGGGCCTTTCTGCTTCAACATCATGCCTTTCGGGCTCAAAAACGCCGGTGCCACCTATCAACGCATGACTCAAACATGCCTAGAGAAACAAATCGGCAAGACAGTTGAAGCATACGTGGATGATGTAGTCATCAAAATTAGGCATGTCGAATCCTTAATAGACGATATGCGTCTCACATTCGACAACCTCTGAATATATGACATCAAGCTCAATCCAGAAAAGTGTGATTTTGGCGTCCCCGCTAGAAACCTTCTGGGGTTCATCGTTTCCAATAGAGGAATTGAGGCAAACCCTGCTAAAATACGAGCTTTTTCACAGTTGGCTACCCCAACAGACCTTAAACAGGTCCAAAAATTATCCGGATGTGTGGCAGCTTTAAGCCGCCTTATCTCCAGACTAGGAGAAAAGGCACTGCCGCTGTATCGCCTTCTCCGGCGCACCGAACACTTTGAGTGGACGGACGCGGCAACGGCTGGATTGGAAGAAATAAAGGCTCTTCTAGCAAGCAACCCAATCCTGGCCGTGCCAAACGTCGGTGAACCCATGTTATTATACATATCGGACACACACCAAGTCGTGAACACAGTGCTCGTCGTTGAACTAGAGGCAGACGGACACAAATTTCCGCTCCAGAAGCCGGTATACTATGTATCCACCGTCCTCACACCATGCAAATCCCGGTACCCTCATTACCAAAAAATAGCATATGTGGTTTTTATGGCATCCCGGAAGCTACGACACTACTTTCAAGAGTGTTCGATTACGGTGGCCTCCGAAGTACCCCTCAATGACATAATAAACAACCGCGACGCTACGGGCCGGATTGCCAAGTGGGCCATTGAGCTCCTTCCATTTGACATATCATACAAACCCCACAGGGCCATTAAATCTCAAGTATTGGCTAACTTCGTCGCCGAATGGACAGAAGCCGAACTCCCTAAAGAGTACGGCACATACTCTAACTGGATCATGCACTTCGATGGCTCTAAAATGCTAGCAGTCCTAGGGGCAGGCATTATCCTAGCATCCCCTACTGGAGATATTGTTCAGTATGTCCTACAAATATTGTTCACGGACTCCAACAATGCAGCCGAATACAAAGCCTTATTGCATGGTCTTCGGATGGCCGTCTCCATGGGCATACAATGCCTGGAAGTGCGCGGGGACTCAAACCTCGCAATATCTCAAATAAATGGAGATTTCGATGCCAAAGATCCGAAGATGGCGGCTTATAGTAACGTCATTCTCAAAATGTCGGCTCGGTTCGAGGGGCTCGAGTTTCACCATGTGGCTCGAGAAAGTAACCAAGAAGCGGATGTCCTTGCTTGCATCGGTGCTAAGCGCGACCCCGTCCCACCTAACATATTTCTAGAAAGCCTTTTCAAGCCATCCGTGGTGTGGCAAGGGGAGAGCAGTAACACCAATCCAGATCCGAATACAACCCCAGATTCCGAACACACCGATATCATCAGGGGCTCAGCCACCGAAATTATACCATCGGCCCATCTCATCATGGAAGTCATTGCCCCGTGGACCGAACCCTTCTTAGCCTACCTTAATAGGCGAGAGCTTCCTGAGGATCAGAACGAGGCACGCTACATTGTGCGGCGCTCTAAAGCCTACAAGGTCCACGAGGGAGAACTCTATAAGAAAAGCGCTACCGGAGTACTTTAAAGATGCATCTCCAAGGAAGAAGGGCGGCAGCTCTTGGCTGAAATTCATGCTGGTCTCGGCGGCCACCACGCCGCAGCCCGGTCTCTTGTAAGCAAGGCCTTCTGTACAGGTTTTTACTGGCCAACGCCCCGAGCAGACGCACAAGACCTTGTCCAACATTGTGTCGGATGCCAGCTTTTCGCTAATCAAAGCCACATGCCACCACCGCTATACAAATAATCCCCATTACTTGGCCTTTTGCGGATCTAGGGACTGGATATGGTTGGACCCCTTAAAGGAGGGAGCCATAAGAAAAAATATCTGCTGGTCATGGTGGATAAATTCACTAAGTGGATAGAGGCCAAACTAGTCAAAACAGCCGAAGCCGGCCAGTGATAGATTTTATATCCGGCATTGTGCACCGTTACGGTGTTCCGGACAGCATCATCACCGACAACGGCTCCAATTTCACAGCCGATGAGGTGAAGGCCTGGTGTGCCAATCTAGGCATTAAGCTCGACTACGCCTCTGTCTATCACCCACAAACAACGGTCAGGTCGAACGCGCCAATGGTCTTATTATGAGCGGCATTAAACCCAGGTTAGTGCGGTCTTTGGAAGAATCAGACAAAAACTGGGTCGAGGAGCTCGACTCTGTACTCTGGGGGCTGCGGACCACGCCCAATCGTTCAATCAGATATACACCTTTCTTCATGGTCTACGGTGCAGAGGTTGTGTTACCCTGCGACATTATTCATGACTCACCTCGAGTGCGCATGTATGAAGAGAGAGAGGACGAGTTGGATCGGCAGGACAGCTTAGATGCCCTGGAGGAGGAGCGCGACGTCGCTAAGGCCCGTTCCGCATTTTATCAACAACAGGCTCGTAGATATCAAAGCAGAGAAGTATGGGCCAAGATTTACAACATTGATGAACTCGTTCTACGCTTGCCGGAGAAGAAAAAGGACAAACTCAAGCCCAAGTGGGAGGGTCCCTTCATCATCGACGAAGTTCTCACCGGAGGAGCGTACCGCCTGCGTGATGCATCAGACAACCGCCTAGAGACGAACCCATGGAATGCAGCCAGACTCCGAAGATTCTATGCCTAGCGCCGGACTCTTCGTTCGTCTCCTTTTTCCCTTTTTTTCCTTTATTTACTTTTCCTCTCTTTTCACTTTTACTTACTAAGCTATAAGGGTCTTATACGGCTCGACCATAGACCTAAAACCGCATACAATTCTTAATACGTATGACAATTATACCTGGGGGCTTCTTGTACAGAGGCTTATTTCTTATTATTTTCCGAGCATCAAGCTCACCACATATGTGTCTTTTCCATGTATGTACCTTTTATTCGCCATTATATGCATCGATATGACTTAAGTTTCGGCCAAGCTGGGTTGCCTGGCTCCTGTACTTATGCCCTATGTTCCCATTAGTTCGGCTAGGGCATAAAGGGAGCACCTCTGCAATTGTTACTGCCAGGTCATCCGGATGTGTACCTCAAACTGGGTGAAGCCGAAAGCTAGCGTTCTTAAGGGAATATTCGGTCGGCGGCCTAAAGATGTTTTTTACTTGTCATTTTATGAACCCCCAGATGTTATGTATGCTGTGGTTTTCAAACACAGTTCGGACATGCACATTAATGCATGCTTACCCAGGGAAAGGAACCCTTAACGGAACTATTCTCTCTGGAAGACGTTTCTTATGATCAAAATGTAATATAACATAACTAGCCGGATACTTGTCTGTTCAAGCAACTATGACCCCTACGCCTGGCTTCTACGCGTACCCCTGTTTACATTACTGAGCGGGTATTCGGAAGCACTCCGCACCTTCGGGCCCAGAGGTTGAAGCGAAAAGGTCAGCCATGACAAGCGTTTTTACAATTCATCTAGAGACATTAAATTGTCAAATGAAGTACATAGTCACTTAGACTCAAACACTTCTTCTTCTATGCCATCTAACAAGCTATCTAGCCTACAATCCTGCTGGGAATGTTTGGCAGCTACTTGGACCTGGTCATACACCAAGCTAACGGGAATTTCTTCTCCATTTGACCCTACTAGTCCGACCCGGGCCATGTGATTCCGGTCAAGCTTGGTATAGTGGGTCTTCACCATTGCCCAGGTTCTAGCGCACCTTCACGGCAGGCCGATATCTTCCATAATCAGAAGCGCCGCCGCGCTACCTGGAGTAGCTGTACAAGCCCCTCCATACTTCCTGGAGGGGAGTAGGATGGTCATAAAGCCTTAGCAACACTTTGCATCGCTTGCCGAGCTCGCTCGTGCATTTGCGATAGCTCTTGTAGCAGATCGCTCGACGATCCAGACACCTCCTCTTCGGGACGGCCCTTCAATATGCCTATAGACATAATTCTGTCAGTTCCTTCCCTTGCCGAACTATATAAAGGTACATCCGAACACATACAAAATACGCCGCCCCACAGCTTCTTTTTTTCCTTCACGGAGTCAGCTAGCTGGTCTCGCACATCTTTAAGCTCTTCACAAAGCTTGGTGTTGGCATCTTGGAGTTTGTTCTTATCTGCCCTGACATGTGTCAGGATACGTTCGCCCGCGGCCAGTTGCCTTTGAGCTCCTGAACCTCCTGCTTGTGCGACATCCGGTGCTTCTATTATAAGAGTTGCGCTTGTATTAATATAACTGGTATATGATTATGTTTTCTCGATAGAGGGGAACATTACCAGATGCTGCCTTCTTGGATTTCTCCAGTTTGGCGATAGCTTTAGTCAGCTGGGCCTGACACTTTTCCAGCTCTTGAGACAAGAGGTTGTTCTTCTCTGTGAGCACCTGGTCATATAATGATCCTTAAATCAGTTGTACCAACTGTTTCAAGTCTCGGGGGCTACTGGTATATGAATATCAGTTCTGCACAAATGTGTACTTATCCGCATATCTTTCAAATACTGATCTGTGGCTCTGGAAAGCCCATCTCGAGCAGCTCAGATATATGCATCACCCGAGTTGAAGGCATTGAAAGCTTCTTCTAAAAAACCAGGGTCGTGAAGGACGGCCCGCCGGCGCCGATGATTCATGGCGTTTTCCACTTCGGAGTTTGTGGCGGATATCTTATCTGAATCCTCCGCATAAGGACAATCTGATGTTATCCCATGTTAGCCTCTGTCCTCGTGGTAGGGTCCGGAATCCGGCTAGTGGAGGCTTGGCTGAGAGGGTCCCCAGAAACAGTCCAGTGAATGTTCTTCCTGATAAGACACAACGGGTAGTGTCATACTTTAAGATGACGGCCTTGGGGCATATTTGAAACCATACCTCTTCAATGAGGGCTCGGTCATATTTCTATTTGCCTTCCTCTTCAGAAGCCTGCCTGTCGCAAGCGTCGCCTTCTTGCGCGCCGATCGCCTCCCCTTTAGAGCATAATATAGTGCGGTGGGTAAGGCATAAAGAGGGAATTCTACCAAAGGACAAATCTCTGGATCACTTACGTGCGTCACGGGGAGAAGGCCGGGATAGTCGGCAATGATGGCCACTTCGGTGCCATCACAGCTCGCCTGGTAAAACCCCCTTCCCCGAGCTCCACGAATATATCCGGATCCTCTTTGAATCCGGGGTCAAGGGACCGGTTGTGGTCCTATGGCTGTGGGGCGGGGTTGTGGATCTCCTTGGTGACTTTCCGCCATTCCTGTTATAAATGACGGATTAATATTTGTAAAAAAGGATTCAGGGAGTTGAAGGAGTAGAGTAGTGGGATGAAAACTCACCCAACTGGGAGGGTTATACATGGAAAATCCATCCCTAGGCTTAATATGGATGAACTCCTCCTCCTCCCCTTTATATAATCTGGACAATATTTTTGCCAAAGCAGCAGAAGTGTACGGACCCTTCCGACCGTAGCGGGTGGCGTCGCCTTTTCCGTTGAAGTGCCACATGGGGTGCCCTCAGTATTGGAGAGGTTGAACCCCTCGCATTATAGATATCGCCATAACCTCGATTATTGACAATCCGGATTGAGCGAGCGTCTTTATCTTGCTCATCAGTTGGAGGACTTCCGTGCTATCTTCCTCTCTGGGGCTCCGAGGATGCCAACTGAGGCGCTTCTTCAATGGTGTACTTGAATATTCTGGAAGACCCCTCCGGATTGGGTCAGGAAGGGATACATCTTCAATATAAAACCATTCGGAAGGCCATTCTTTGGGTGCCTTCCTTGGTGTGCCGGATAGGTATCCGGTTCCGGCAATGCGCCATATCTCAGCTCCGCCCACTTGGAATATTGATCCCTCTTGATTACGAGGGACGAGGCAACACAACTTCTTCCATAACTCGAAATGAGCCTCGCATCCCAAAAATAGCTCGCAAAGAGCAACGTAACCCGCAATATGCAGGATGGAGGCAAGTGTGAAGTTATGCAGTTGGAGACCATAGTACTCCAGGAGCCCCCCGAAGAACGGATGGATTGGAAATCCAACGCCTCTCAACAAATAGGGAATGAAGCATACTCGTTCCCCCCTGGATGGGTTGGGGAACTTCTCCGCTTGATCCCCATCGTCAAAGGAAGCTAGTTCGGCTCGAACGGGGACTAAATCTGCGGAGGGGAAGAAATCCCTGGGTCTGCAGCTTCACCAGTTGGCCGTGATACATAACACTTTTCCCGATCACCCAGTTTGGGGCCGCGAAGGCGGGAGGAAGAGCTGGGAGCGCTAGCCATGTTGGGGTGGTTTCTGCGAGCAAGCTTTGAAGATTTCTCGTTTGGAGGGAGGTGGTGTGGATTAGATCTAAAGATCCCCGCCTCTTTAATAGACAATTTTCTTATGTGGTCAGGGTGGTAAATGTAAGAATGCTCCGACCTCTCGTATTCGCTTGACACGTGGAAGCCGAAATCATGAAGGTACAGAAGCCGATGAGTGCGTCATTAAATGAAGGGCCGGACACTACTATTTAATTCAGATACTTTGAAGTATCCGGGGAAGGAACCCGCCTTGCAATGGCGAAGACAATCTGCGCGCCGGACTCATCGTCATTGAAGCCTGGTTCGGGGGCTACTGAGGGAGTCCTGGATTAGGGGGTCCTTGGACTGCCGGACTATGTACTATGGCCGGACTGTAGTACTATGAAGATACAAGATAGAAGACTTCGTCCCGTGTCTGGATAGGACTCTCCTCGGCGTGGAAGGCAAGCTTGGCGATTCGGATATGTAGACTCCTTTCTCTGTAACTGACTTTGTGTAACCCTAGCTCCCTTCGGTGTCTATATAAACCGGAGGGCTTAGTCTGTAGGACATCAATCATAATCTCATAGGCTAGACTTCTAGGGTTTAGCCATTACGATCTCGTGGTAGATCGACTCTTGTAATACTCATATTCATCAAGATCAATCAAGCAGGAAGTAGGGTATTACCTCCATAGAGAGAGCCCGAACCTGGGTAAACACCGTGTCCCCCGTCTCCTGTTACCATTAGCCTTAGACACATAGTTCGGGACCCCCTACCTGAGATCCGTCGGTTTTGACACCAACAGGCACCCCAGCAGCACCGGTCCGAACAGCCTGGATCTGCGCTCCTCTCCAGATCCTGGTTCGTCTGGGTCTTCGGCCACCTCCGCTTCGCCTACGCACATCTACTTCTGCCCAGTCGCCCAACCTCGCCCCGTCTTTCCTCATGTCCCGTAGCTCTCACGTTCGGCAGCGTCCGATGCCTCCTTTGGCGGCGACCGTAGCTCCCTTTCCTGCGGTGGCGGCTCAACCGATGACTTGGCTTCATCTTCTTCAAATCTTGCTTCGACGGCTTGGGATTTCCCAGATCTGGCCATGCGAAATCCTTGCTCGACCTTTCGATGCTGGCAGCGGCGACACCCGCAGGTGTCATCACCTTCTTGGAGGTGCTGCCATGGCCGACATCTGTGCCCCTCTTCGAGCAACAGGGGAAACCCTAGGTCCGGGTTTCTGGATCGGGCGGTGCTGCCTTGTTTGCTCGCGGTGTCCTCGGTAGTGGTTTTGGAGATTGGTCGTCATGTTGGTTTGGTTTGGGTTGCTTCTCAGGGCGTCGAGTTTTCGCTGTGTTTTCTCTTTCTGGGCCGAGCATCCTATGTCTCTGCTCCGGGCACCATGTTCACGCCTACTGCGTTCGTGTCATGTGTTGTATCACCATCTGTATTCACTCTTAACTTCTTCTATCAACGAAATGATACGCAAGCTTTGCGTATTCACGAAAGAAAAAGAAACGGGGGGAATATTTCATGTTTTCAATTTTCAGACAGATGGATGGATTGTCAATGTTTCAAGAACAAAAATACGGTGGGCACCTAATGTGGACAATGCGGATGAGTTTCGCTTGCACAACGTGAATTTTTGCTCCCGTTACAACGCACGGGCATATGTCAATAAAAAACCCAACAATGTGTCATAATTGATATAAAACCATGCATCAACAAACAGAGAGTTTAAAAATTATTTCATGATAGGAGAAGGATTAATGCCATTGGTGTTGTACAAAGAAAATGTGCTTTTACCAAGCTTGCTTTTGGACAATTTGATAAGAAATGTGAGCCATTCTTTATCATTTCTGCTTACTTCAGTAGACTGCTTGGTTGATCTGTTCTACCACGCCATGACTTCACAAATATCCATTATTTGTAGTAAATGTGCTAAGTTATCTTTATATGATTATATTATATAAATATTGTGCAATCGGTGGCAGCAATCTCTAAAGTGTGGTGTTGGGGAAATTTTTAAGATCTGATTCAACACCTGACGAGTGATTAAACTCCATGTTGATTGCATTTTGCACATTCTGAATATTGTTAGATCAATCTGAGTATGGGGATGAGCCTCTAGGTTGTCACATTTACATGTATGAGTTGTCGACATGGACAATGCTCAACCCGTAGCAACGCACGAGCACATTTACTAATATTATACAAATGTCGTATTCCTATGGTGAATAAACGCGATAACCTCGACAAAAGAAAAACTGAGAAAGTAAAGATTACCAAGCAAATTCGATGTAACTGCAGTTGCTAAAGAAACAGTTAAAGACACGTATCCTAGAGTCACTTAACTGGCCGGTTAGAAATAGCAAGAGAAACTAGCAAGTATACACGACACTCATCTAACAGGTCCAGCCTCCGCAGTCAGTGCAACTATAATAAAGCTCTTGATATCCACTTAGAGCATCTCCAACAGCCGCACTTCATGCCGCGCGCTAAAAATTAGTATGCCGCGCGCGCTTCGGCAGGTTTAGCGCGGCCGTCAGCGCTGGCTCCAACAGCCGCGCTATAATGCAGCGCGCAAAAAATGCAGCGCGCGTGACTCGCCGGGCATTGCATATATTGCATTTTGGACACAAAATGAGTTTGAGACATTCAAAATGCAATGAACATGACATATAAAATTTCACACAAACAAGTTGATGAATAAAAGTCATGCCCACAAGTTCAAAATCATGCCCACAAGTTCATCCAACCAAGTTCAAAATACAAACCAAGTTCAAGACACAAATGAAAGACACATCAATCCTCATCCTCATCTTCCTCCTCTTTCGCGGCTGTACAATGGGGTAAGCGGGGTGCCGGCGCGTGCGTCCATGGGTGCAATTCACCGGCGCCGGCGGGCGCGGGGCGTAGGAGGCGGAGAGGAGAGAGTGCGGCGCGAGCGCTCGAGTGTGCCGCGCGCGAAAGCGGGCGCCCCAAATACACCGCGCGGGATAGCGTATCCGACCGCCCGTCCAACTCGTTATAGCACGCGCGCGATTATTGCGTGCCCGCTGAAGCCACCCGCCGCGTTGCGCGCGCGTTAAAATGGTCTAATTTACGGTGCGACGCTTCTTTAGCGCGTTGGTTAGAGATGCTCTTAGAACCAGAAATTCTCTATCGCCTGTGCCATAAAAAAGAAATAAGTCTAGCGAACGGCCGCTGCTCGCTTAGCCTACGCGAGCGGCCGGCCTAAACTGGAAAGTTTGTGTCCCCTTCCTAATTAATCATCCTAATTAAGAAAGCTTTTCACTTGGTCCTTAAATGTCTGTACAGCCATCCCTTCGGTGCATGTGTTTTATTATTTGGTGTATTTAATTCATGGTTTCAAAAACTAAAAAAACATAACTTTCAAACCGCCCATCCAAATTCAGATCCGTTTTCACCGCTGGAAAACTCGTGACGTGCTCTTCGAAACTAGATCTCGCATGTGGATGTTTTGACGAACCAGTCTTCCTGCCAACTAAACATCAATGTGTGTGTAACTAGACTAGATTGTCACGCCAACTGAACGTATGTGTGTGTGCCAAAAAAGTCCTGTCAACTAAACATCAATGTGTGTGCAACTAGACTAGATTGCCGCGCCAACTGAGCATATGTGTGTGCAACTAGTGTCCTGTCAACTAAACATCAATGTGTGTGCAACTAGATTAAATTACAAGCCAACTGAGTATATGTGTGTGCAACTAGTCTTCCTGCCAACTAAACATCAATGTGTGTGCAACTAGACTACATTACAAGCCAACTAAACATCAATATGTGTACAACTAGACTACATTACAAGCCAACTAAACATCAATGTGTGTGCAACTAGACTACTCCCTCCGTCCGGGTTTATTGGGCCTCTTAGCAAGTTTGCTCTGATCTGTTTTTGTAAGGCCCCGCTAAATATGCGTGTTTACTTTCCTCGATCAGCTCCGCCGAGCACGCACACGATTGGGCTGCCGTTTCGGCTTCATCGCTGCATGCAGGAAAACAGCAAAGTACCAGCTGTGAGCAATAACTGCCTCGCGCTGTGGTTGGTTGCATGCGAAAGTAAAGCTGGGCAATTAGCTGCTGTGAGGCTTTGGAATAACTGCAGATTAATCTAATTGGCTGCTGCTACTTTCGTAAGTCACGGATGGTTACCAGTAATATTCTTCCTTGGTCCTCGTGTCGTGGCTAACAGGCCCAATAAACCCGGACGGAGGGAGTACATTACAAGAGGAGGTTGCACATCGACTTTCGTCGAGGCAATAAACTAGTTGCACATCAAAGTTGTCGTGGTTGCTAGGTTGCAACCTCATACGAAGGTGCAGCGCCAAACATTAGTTTTGGAAAAAAGTTGCATGATGTAGTAATAAAGTTGCACAATACAGTAATAGTGTTGCACTATATAGCTTCAAAGTTGGCATCGGAAAAAATTCGTTAAAATATACCCAATACGGGATCTAGTTTCAAAGATCTCGTCGCGAGGATTACAATGGTGAAAACGGATTTGAATTCCGGCGCGCGGTTTGAAAGATATAGCTTTTTGAATTTTTGAAAACCCGAAATAAATGCAGATGGATCTGTCTTTCTCAAACTAAAGGAGCAATGTGAACGCATTTAATAACACGCCTACATGCACTAGCAGACAAATAAATTAATACATACATGCGCTGTGAGAGCGAGGCCGCTCGTTTTGTCTAAAAAGTGCACGTGCACTTTGAAGAATTTGGGTAGAAAAAAAAAGCACACTGAGCGCAAAACTCAACTGAACCGTCCGTTTTCTTCAGAAACACAGGTTCAGAAGCACACAGCACGATTATCATATCACCGCAAAAGCAATGTGGCGGACGTGGAGTTTCTACACCCAGGAGCAAATGCTCCTAGTGTGAACAGTAAAATAAAAAAAATTCAAAAAAATGTCAAAAAATTCTGAATTTTTTTGTGGCATACTTATACAAATGTTTGTTGTGCACGTAAAATTTCATCACGAAATCACATTGGTGGAAGGTGTGGTAAAAAAACAAAATCGATGCTCTAAAAATGTTACTTACAAAAGCATTTTGGAGCTCTGATTTTGTTTTTTTCGGCACGACTTCCACGAATGTAATTTCGTGATGAAAATTTACATGCACAAGAAACACTTGTGAAAGTATGTCACAAAAAAAATTCAGAATTTTTTGAATCTTTTTTCTATTTTTTTTTTATTTTACTGTTCACACCAGGAGCATTTGCTCCTGGGTGTAGAATGGTACTTTCGCAATGTGGCCTATTATCTGCGTCAAGCTACACACACAGTACACACCCCAATGAAAAAGGCACTTGCGTCTGAATGGCAAAATAGGCAAAGATATACCGCTACAGCCTACAGGGACAGGCATATATGGGTGGGCAGCACCTACACATGTTTCTTTTTCAGAAAGATAACTGTACACTGTGATTCCGGGAATAAAGCCTCCCCCACAGACTCGCACACTGCTCACATACACGGAGGCTGGAGCAGTCAGTACCGACTTGAGAACTAGAAAAAGATATCCAGCAAAAGGGCTAGATATTCCACAGGCCACCATGTTCGCATGATCAGTATCAGCAACAAGCCATGGATGACACGAGATCTCGAACGGCCGAACAGGAGTCGGTTGGCTCTGAGCTCTGAAATGGATGCCAATGGCGCGCTACACGCCCACGCTGCATGACATGAGCACCGGGTGGTGATCGAGCGAGCGAGCGGGCGGGCGGTCAACAACTCGCTCGATCGGCAGGATAGACAAGCGTGCCGCAGCCAGACGAGGACGATACCGGCCCCCATCTCTATCTGAACCGTCTCTAGTCTCCATCGTTGGCTTCTTGCAGGGGGCCAACGCCCCGACGCCTCTGGACCGATCGGTGGAGTGCGCGGTGGTTTGGGCGGAGCCGTCAGCCAAATCTCTCGGTGTGCTGGTTAGCTACCATCGTAGCGCATGCGCGGCGCATAATTGCGCGCGTACCGGTGGTCAGACCCATCAGGCCAGCGATGGCTCTCAACAAACAGGGAACCAGCGGTCCCTGTAGCCGAGCACGCCGCTCAACAGGATGGGTCACTCCACATGGGCACATGGCGCACCGGGGCCTCGAGGCTTGCTTGCGTTGCGTGACCTGTTACCTAACCAGACATGGGGGCAACACGCCCCGAACCCGCCGCTGCTGTGCTGTGGTTTTCGTCTGGCCACTTTCTCGCCACGATTTGGTACCAGGCTTAAACTACCGTGTCAGGGGCACGAGCCTGAGGCGAGCTATTGAGTTTATATGCCCCTCTTTGTCAGCAAAAAAATGTTTATCGTTTTGCCTGAGTCTGATGATGAGCGGGAGCGGCCAAGACAACTCAGAGGCGCTGGACGATGCGTTAGCCGGAAGGGAGCCCCAATCATTCGTGCGGTGGTGGTGGTGGTGGTGGTACGTGTGGAGGAAGCTCGGAGGAATAATGCGGCGAGCATGACACCCACCGCCGTCGCTAACGTTATCTGCAAGCCAAAGGGGAGAAAAAAGGGTGCTCCTACAAGATTAGGCGTGCAATTTCATTCAGATTACGAGTTAGTAGAGCTTTCCCTCGTGTTGTTCGGCGACAGGACGAGACCTCGACGTTAAATTGCTTTGCTAACTTTGACATTCCCTAACACGATTTCTTTCCCGCCTAAGTGCTAGCATGTTTCTCCAGTCAAACACTCTAAGAATTGCCGCGCTTTCTGCGATGCCCGCCCGCCCGTCCATCCATCGCCGTCCCTTTGGGGTTGGGTTGTCTCCACATCTTGGCAGGCCCGTGCCCTTCCCTCTCGAGATCATTGGGACGGGAATAATCAGAGAAAGGAAAAACTTTCCGGGACAGACATCGCCATCGTGCCGAATTTCCGAATCTCGGCCTGCCCCATAACTGATTTACATGCTTCCGTATACAATGAATGGTGATGAATCACTAGTTTAATTTAATCAATCAGCATGCCAATGCTGACAGCACGGGCAATACCAGCAGTAGCGTCAAAGAAGATAACGTTCTTCTTACCGCCAATCTGGACGCGGACGAGAACATGGACTGCGACGAGTACGGGTCGAACCTCCCCACCGACGAACCCCCGCCGTCGCCGGAGCTGGAGCCGGAGCCGGCGGTGCCGGCGTTGATCGCGTACACCGGCGACCCGTTGGGGTAGAACAGCCCGTAGTTTCTTTCTGACGCCGGCCCGGGCTTCATGTTCTCGTTGAAGAGCGCGAACACGAACACGTCGATGGGCACGTTGGGCTTGAGCGGCGTGCCCTGGCCCCTGGCGATCCGCTGCATGAGGTTGCCGTTGTAGGCCGCGGCGTTCTGCGCGGTGGCGCCCACCTCGTCCTCGTCCCCCTTGGACGGCCACCCCGTCTCCGAGATCCGCACACCGATGTCCGTGTGCCCCATGGCCTTCATGGCCGCGTACACCGCGTCGATCTGCGCGTACAGCATGTTGTCGTAGACGAGGCCGCCGTCGCGCACGCCGGCGTTGGGCTGGAACAGCACGTACGGCAGCGACACGCTCCCGGGGCTCCCCTTGTAGGCGAAGAAGGGGTAGGCGTTGATGAGGAACGGGGAGCCCGTCTTGCTGTGGAAGTCGAGCAGCGGCTTCACGTACTGCGCCACGCCCTCCTGGAACGTGCCGGACGACGGCGGGAAGCTGCTGGCGAGCACGTTCACCGAGTGCGCCGACGAGACCGTCACCTGGCCGCTGAGCCCGAGCGCGGCGAGCGCGTCGTAGACCGCCTGCATGGCCGGCACGAGGCTGGCCGCCATGGTGGTGTCGTTGTTGCCCAGCACCTCGTTGCCGACGATGATGCCGGTGATGCGTGTGGCCGGGATGAAGGGCTGCACGTGCTGCGCGACCCACTGCCGCGCCGCGCCGGGGCTGCTGGCCATGGTCTGCAGGTTCTCATTGCCCACGGAGATGATGAACTCCACGCCCGTGTTGGCGAACGCCGTGAGCACCTTGGGGTCCGCGTCGTAGAGCTTCACCCTGTTGACGTTCATGGACCGCAGCAGGCTCGCCACCTGCGTCGGGTCCGGCAGGTTGTTGGCGATCTGCCCGTAGTTGATGCCGAACTTTTGCTGCGCCGACACTGTGCCCACTGCGGAAAGGCACGGCGAGGTTAACAGTGCGAGGATCAATCAACTGCTGCCATTGTTTCGAAAATATCTTGTTTGAAAAGGAGAAAAAAACATTTTTGAAATCGAATTTCACTTTTCAGATATAGCCACCGAATGCTTTAGGTCGGCAGTCTCTTTCGGGATCAACTTGCGCAAAATAATCGGTCGAAAATAGACATCCTACTATACTCCAACTGATATCCAGCTGGTGATGTATGCAGTTGCGGTCAGGTGAGTAGCAGAGAAGAAGGGTGAATTCGCAAGTGTATTGGTTTCAGAGTGCGCAAAGAAAAAGTATATTGGTTCGAGCAATGAATAAAATAAGTCTTCTGATGACGCGGGAAACTTCAAGATGGACTCACATGCGCGCGCATCAAAGCTGACAAAGCGAGGCGGCTAAATTAACTCTTACGACAATGACGAGCTACAGTTATTGGGAGAGCAATTCTAAGGCAGGCTCCCTGGATCTGAGATCTCCATGCTCTCTGCTTCATCATAGCTTGATTATGGTTCTCTCCATGTACCGGAACCGGACAGCCCCGGAATTGTGGCAAAAACAGGCTTGAAACTCTTGGAGAACGGCACCACGGACTGGAGCACCGGGCACGAACAACTGATCGTGTGTAGAATTGGACGGGCAAGCGTTGGAGATGGAAGAAGCGTGGAGAGAATAGCATAGCGCTCCACCCGATTGATGGACAGCAATGGCGGCGTCGGCGGAGGCGGAGATGCAGCACGAGCAACGAGAGAAGGAAGCAAGGAGGGGGGAGCAGAGCACACACCTGAGAAGAGCGAGAGCAGCAGGACGCAGCAGAGCCGGAGCGACGACGACGACGAGACGCGATGCTCCATTGTTTGTCTCGTTCTCTGCTGTATGCTCTGCTCTCGGCCCCTGGCCTTGGCCGATATATGAGGTCTGGGGCCTCTGGGCTGGGCGGTTACGTTCGTGCTCCTTCCTTCGGGATCGACCCCTGGCCTTCCCAAGTTTTTTTATAGGAGCGGTGGTGTCCGTGTCTAACCACAGATACCAATGTGGTCAGAGAAGGTAAACTGAAGGAATATTTGGGCGGCAGTGGGCGCCCGCTGGCCTACAGCGGAGTCCAGACCTCCCGCAGCACACGGTCGCGCCGCTCGGGCACGTGTGCGACCGCTCCGTCGACCCTCACCTCACGCAGGCACTCTTGGAAACGGCACTACGGACAGGGAGTTGGAAGACGAGCAACAAATCGCGTACTCTACTGAATTCGACAGGCAAATCTGCCGCGGTGACGGACGGAGGCGGAGAGAGTACACAGAGCTGTTCACCCGGCTGATGGACGGCAATGGCGGCGTCCGCGGAGGGCAGAGGCAGAGCGGCGCGAGAAAGAAGAGAAGAAACTCTTATACTATAGCAGAACGAAGCAAGGAGGATAACCGCGCAGAGCACACACCTGAGAAGAGCGAGAGCAGCAGGAGGCCGAGCAGGACCGGCGAGGAGGCGCGGGACTCCATTGTTGGTCGAGTTCTGCTCCCTCTCTGTCCGTCCTTGGCCGGGAGGTATGTGCTCGGGCGGTTAAGTATAGCGGCTCCTTCCTTCTGAGCGCTTCCCGACTTACTAGTTTTTATAGGAGCCGGAGTAGCAACATGGCAGACAAGGTAAACTAAAGAAATATCTCAGGCGGAGGAAGTCGGCGGCCGCTCCCCTACGCCAGGGTCCAGACCTCAACACACGGTCGCACCGCTATGGCACGTGTGTCACTTCTCGGTCACGCAGGTTCCCTTCACGCTTCGTGCACCTCCACGCCATGTTGGCTGTTGCGCCCGTTCGTACCCGCGCCCAGGCAATGCGATTTCGCGTGCTCGTAGGATCTTTTTTTCTGGGGGGGCGAACGGGCCGATCAATCATTCGTGACATGATTGCACCGCGCGGGTCGCAGTCCCTGCTGCATGATACGTGTGCAAGGTCCGTCGTCTCGAGCGTTTTGTTTTTATGCGCACCTCCGGTCCGGGTGAAAATAACCAGTCAGAAGAGACGAGGAGCCCAAAACTTGCACTCTGTCGTTGAACTGACTGTTGAGTGTGCGCAAGCAGCGGTCAGGCGTCCCGCGTTGTCTAGTCTGAGCGAGGAGGGGGTGCATAAGTTGGATATCAAATCCTGCCTCTCGCCAGCAATGATTTTGTGTTGTTTGTTTGTTTGCGATCGATCAATGTATCATACTCATACATAGAGGGCGGTGAATGTGAATGCCCTGTTGCCTCTCTCTTTTTATTTACAGCTAGATTTGTCTTTTCGGATGCATGAGAAATCACTTCACACGAATCGACCTCCTTTCTCAGAAATCTCAGCTCTTCGACCTGTCAAGTTCAATGAAGGCAAAGGCTCGACCTGGCTGGTTGCACGACAATGGAATAACCCGTTCTAGGCACGGCTAGCTGTCGCCGCCTAGGCGTGGTACCATTTCAGGCAAGTTCCGACGGTATGTGTTTGGTGTGGTCGGCGGCAATAGCATGGGCCACGCGGTGTAGCGTTTTGCTTGTGTTTCTCGCTCGCTCCTCGAGATCGGGACAAAGAAAACAGTTGCCGACCTCGAAAACTTGGATTTTGGCGCGCAAGTCCGGTGATGGGCTGATGGCCAGCTGTAGCAGTTCATACTTGGTGCGTACGTAGTTTAGTTCCGTCCCGTGTCAGAATTCATGTCGTCGCGCGCAGGTTCGCTCCGTGTCCGTGCGTTTGGTAGTCGGCCCTCATTCATTCACACATTATAAAAACCAGTGTGGATTGGAACCGAAGATATAATATTCTAAACATTTTACAGCTGCGTCTTTGCGGCTCGCATCGTCTTTGCGGCAGTCTCCCTACTATGAAGGCCCAAAACGTAAAATCTGAGATAACATTCCAAATAGTATCTAGGGGGAGTGCCTCTCGTTACGGAAAACAAGAGCATTCAATAGGCCAAATATTGATGTCCAGACAACCGGCGCAGGAGTATCCAAGATTAGGTCGATGTAGAGAGGGGCCTGGAGACCCAAGAGGGACCAGACCTGAGCAGCGCATGTGCAGAGGAGGGCGAGGTGTGTTGCGTCCTCAAAAGATAAGTCGCAGTGCGGGCAAGACGACATAGAGGTGATGGTCTTGCGATGTAAGTTCATCATCGTGCTTAGCCTGTCACGGCAGAGGAGCCTGCCGAAGATCTTAACCATGATAGGTATCTTGGAGCCCCAGATGTAACCTGCAATGAGATCAAGCTCATGGTCAGAGGAGAGCAATGAGCAGGCGGACCTTGAGGTGAACGGGGAGCCGTGTGTGAGGAAACCGTCGTCGACCGCATTGCTTGTGGTAACATCCTGCAACAAAGACAAAACATGAGGAAGCTCGGCAGAAGCCACGTTGGTTAGGCTGTTTCGTAGAGTAGTGAGTAAACCATTATGCATGAGATGAGATACCAGGACCGAGCGTGAAGTTGAGTGAGAAAAGAGGTTGGGGTTGTTTTCTGCAAGTGGGGTCGACAGAAGCCAAGTGTCGAGCCAAAAGAAGGTGGAAGTGCCATTGTTAGTAAGCGCATCCCCAACGGCAACCTGCAAAAAACCTCCCGCATCCGTTCGCGGACGGTGGGACCAGTCCGCGGACATGGATGCGGAGGTCGACATCCAACGTTAACCGCATAAATTTCAAACTATTTTTCAATAAACCAGATGAAATTCATGCAAACATGGGCGGATTTCGAACAAACATGATGGGTTTCATACAAAAACGGTGGATTTAATTACATTTCGAATATTCAGAACGAAAAAGATCCGCCCGTAAATCTGTCCTACGACGGCGGCACCCGGCGTCGAAGCCCATGTCGTCCTCCTTCCGTCGTCTCCATGAGCACCGGCGATAAGACTGACGAAGTGAAGGTGCAGTCTCCAGCGAGGAAGAGTAGAACGCGGGAGACGGACCGGCCCACATGGGACACCAGGCCCTGCTGCCCCCCATGGCCTACTCATCCTGGAAGGAGTTTGCGCCTTGTCCGTCGCCGGTGGACGTGAGGTCCACGAGGGAAATGGTAGCGCCTTGGTTGCCATCGTCCCGCATGGTCGGCTGATGGTTCATCGGCGGCGCTAGGAGGCGAGCTGGCTATGTTCTCCTCCACGACCGCCTGCAGTTGCGCCTGCCGCTTCCTGCCGAGTGGCGGCTTGAGAGCGGTCGGTATCATAGATGGCACACTGCTCTGCGACAAAATTTTGGTTTTCCGCGGCCATGGCCGCCACGGCCTCCTCGCTCGCGCACTCTCCATAGACTTTGCTCTCAGCCAGCCGATGTTGCTCCAGGAGGAACAGGTTGTACCGCTGTTCCTATTGCGCCTGCTGGATGCCAACAAAAGCAACGGCGCAGGCTGGACCTCCTCCATAGCAGCATTGAACTACGCATGCGCCTGCTTCATGGTGAAGCCGGCATGCACATGAGGCGCGGGAGCCAGGCGGAGTCGTCGGAGCCTATCTCCATCGTGGTGTCGCCCTCGTCGTTGGAGACGTCGGGCGAGCTGGCCAGCAAGCCGGCCTCGATCCGCCTGGCACGGCGGCTATGCTAGGCGGCCGCAAGGGCGGCTGATACGTCTCCAACGTATCTATAATTTATGAAGCATTCATGCTATTATATTATTTGTTTTGGATGTTTACGGGCTTTATTATACACTTTTATATTATTTTTGGGACTAACCTATTAACCAGAGGCCCAGCCCATATTGTTGTTTTCTTGCCTATTTCAGTGTTTCGAAGAAAAGGAATATCAAACGGAGTCCAAACGGAATGAAACTTTCGGGAAAGTTATTTTTGGAACGATAGCAATCCAGTGGACTTGGAGTGCATGTAAGGGAAGCTTCGAGGAGGCCATGAGGCAGGGGGCGCGCCCACCCCCTCTGGGCGCGCCCTCCATCCTCGTGGGCCCCTCGTGGCTCCCCTGACCGACTTCTTTCGCCTATATATCTCCATATACTCTAAAAACATCGAGGACAACAATAGATCGGGAGTTCCGCCGCCGCAAGCCTCTGTAGCCACCAAAAACCAACCGGGACCCTGTTTCAGCACCCTGCCGGAGGGGGGATCCCTCACCGGTGGTCATCTTCATCATCCCGGCGCTCTCCATGACGAGGAGGAAGTAGTTCACCCTCGGGGCTGAGGGTATGTACCTGTAGCTATGTGTTTGATCTCTCTCTCTCTCTCTCTCTCTCTCTCTCTCTCTCTCTTGTGTTCTTGAGGTGATACGATCTTGACGTATCGCGAGCTTTGCTATTATAGTTGAATCTTATCATGTTTCTACCCCTCTACTCTCTTGTAATGGATTGAGTTTTCCCTTTGAAGTTATCTTATCGGATTGAGTCTTTAAGGATTTGAGAACACTTGATGTACGTCTTGCATGTGCTTATCTGTGGTGACAATGGGATATTCATGTGATCTACTTGATGTATGTTTTGGTGATCAACTTGCGGGTTCTGTGACCTTGGGAATCTATGCATAGGGGTTGGCACACGTTTTCGTCTTGACTTTCCGGTAGAAACTTTGGGGCACTCTTTGAAGTACTTTGTGTTGGTTGAATAGATGAATCTGTGATTGTGTAATGCATATCGTATAATCATGCCCACAAATACTTGAGGTGACAATGGAGTATCTAGGTGACATTAGGGTTTTGGTTGATTTGTGTCTTAAGGTGTTATTCTAGTACGAACTCTATGGTAGATCGAACGAAAAGAATAGCTTCATGTTATTTTACTACGGACTCTTGAAAAGATAGGTCAGAAGAATAACTTTGAGGTGATTTCATACCCTACCATAATCTCTTTGTTTGTTTTTCGCTATTAGTGACTTTGGAGTGACTCTTTGTTGCATGTTGTGGGATAGTTATATGATCCAGTTATGTTATTATTGTTGAGAGAACTTGCACTAGTGAAAGTATGAACCTTAGGCCTTGTTTCCTAGCATTGTAATACCGTTTACGCTCACTTTTATCACTTGTTACCTTGCTGTTTTTATAATTTCAGATTACAAATACTCATATCTACCATCCATATTGCACTTGTATCACCATCTCTTCGCCGAACTAGTGAACCTATACAATTTACCATTGTATTGGGTGTGTTGGGGACACAAGAGACTCTTTGTTATTTGGTTGCAGGGTTGTTTGAGAGAGACCATCTTCATCCTACACCTCCTACGGATTGATAAACCTTAGGTCATCCACTTGAGGGAAATTTGCTACTGTCCTACAAACCTCTGCACTTGGAGGCCCAACAACGTCTACAAGGAGAAGGTTGCGTAGTAGACATCAAGCTCTTTTCTGACGCCGTTGCTGGGGAGGTGAGTGCTTGAAGGTATATCTTTAGATCTTGCAATCAAGTCTTTTTGTTTCTTGTTTTATCACTAGTTTAGTCTATAAAAGAAAACTAAAAAATGGAATTGAGTTTACCTCATACGCTTCATCTTTTTAATATCTTTCGTGAGAATGATGGTAATGAAAATTGTGCTCAAGTGGTATAAGAAGAAATCTATAAAATGTTTGGCACTAAATATGTGAATGACGAGCATGATTGCAATGTTGTTAGTATGAATTCTTTGAATACCCATGATGCTAATGATATGCAAAGCCACAAGCTTGGGGATGCTATGTTTGATGAATATGATATGTTTAGTCCCCCAAGCTTTGATGAAAATATTCATTGTGATGAAAGCATGCCTCCTATTTATGATAATTATACTGATGAAAGTGGATTTGGAGAGGTCATGACTCTATTTAGTGATGAACCCACTAATTTGGAAGAGGTTCCAATTGATTATGAGAACAAAGTTGCTATCTATGATGATTATTGTGATGACTTGTATGCTATAAAGAATAAAAATAACCATGAAACTTGTCATCATGATTTTAGTTTTCAATTGGATTATGTCTCACATGATAATTATTTTGTTGAGTTTGCTCCCACTACTATTCATGAGAAGAAATTTTCTTATGTGGAGAGTAATAAAGTTCTATGCTTGTAGATCATGAAAAGAATGCTTTATGTGCTGGTTATATTGTTGAATTCATTCATGAAGCTACTGAAAATTATTATGAGGTAGGAACACATGCTTGTAGGAATTGCAATAATATCAAGTTTCCTCTCTATATGCTTAAAATCTTGAAGTTATGCTTGCTTTGCCTTCCTATGCTAGTTGATTATTGTTCCCATAAGTTGTTTGCTCACAAAATCCCTATTCATAGGAAGTGGGTTAGACTTAAATGTGCTAGTCATATTCTTCATGATGCTCTCTTTATGTTTCAATTTTTATCTTTTATGTGAGCATCATTGAAATCATCATGCCTAGCTAGGGCGTTAAACGATAGTGCTTGTTGGGAGGCAACCCAATTTTATTTTTGTTACTTGCTTTTTGTTCCTGTTTAGTAATAAATAATTAATCTAGCCTATGGTTAGATGTGGTTTTATGTTTTAATTAGTGTTTGTGCCAAGTAGAACCTTTGGGAAGACTTGGGTGAAGTCTTTATGATCTTGCTGTAAAAACCAGAAACTTTAGCGCTCACGAGATTAGCTGCCATTTTTTTTACAGAAGAGAGATTTTAGGTTGATTCTTTTTGCCTATGATTAATAGACAAATTACTCATGCCCAACAATTTATTTCAGAATTTTTGGGGTTCCATAAGTATACGTTTTATACAGATTACTACACACTGTTCTGTTTTTGACAGATTCTGTTTTCATTGTGTTGTTTGCTTATTTTGATGAATCTATGAGTAGTATCGGAGGGTATGAACCATAGAGAAGTTGGAATACATTATATATTACACCAATATGAATTTAAAATGATTTCATTACAGTATCTAAGTGGTGATTTATTTTCTTATACTAACGGAGCTTACGAGTTTTTTTTGAGTTTCGTGTTGTGAAGTTTTCAAGTTTCGGGTAAAGATTCGATGGACTATGGAATAAGGAGTGGTAAGAGCCTAAGCTTGGGGATTCCCAAGGAACCCCAAAGTAATATTCAAGGACAACCAAGAGCCTAAGCTTGGGGATGCCCCGGAAGGCATCCCCTCTTTCGTCTTCGTTCATCGGTAACTCTACTTGGAGCTATATTTTTATTTACCACATGATATGTATTTTCTTGGAGCATCATCTTTTTTGTTAGTATTTGCTTCCTGTTATTTATAATAATGTTTTGCATCTTTATTTTTAATAAAAATGTTAAGGATAACTTTTACCATGCTTATTTTGCAAGTATACATGTTGCTGTTTCAAATCAGAAAGTTTGCCTCTGTTGCAAAAACTCCCTAGAAAAGTCAGAGAGTGGTATAATGGTGAATCTTTTGAATAATGAGCTCTGATAAATCTTATACATCGTAGTATTTTTCTTATAATTTTTGGAGTTAGGGAAGTATGATGAATCTTGAATTCTTTACAGACTATACTGTTTTGGCAGATTGCCGTTATGTTTGCATTGTTTGCATATGTTTGCTTGTTTAATGATTCTATTTGAGGATAGGAGTATTAAATATACAGAGACATTTAGTATACAATGTTGAATAATAATTTTAGTAATTTGTTACAGTATAAAATGATAAGGTTTTTGCATTGTTTTATACTAACTTATCTCACGAGTTCTTGTTGAGTTTTGTGTGCATGAAGTTTTTGAGATTTAGGAAACTGAGATATAAAAGGAATTAAGGAGACACAAAAGCTCAAGCTTGGGGATGCCCAAGGCACCCCAAGATAAATTTTCAAGAAGTCTCAAGCATCCAAGCTTGGGGATGCCCCGATAGGCATTCCACCTTTCTTCTTCAACAATTATCGGTTAGTATCGGTTGAACCTAAGTTTTTGCTTCTTCACATGAGTTGTGCTATCCTTGAAAGGTAATTTTGTTTTGTTTTGCTTGTTGTTTGAATAAAATACCAAGATCTGAAATACTTAAATGAGAGAGAGTCTTCACATAGTTACATAATTATTTAACTACTCATTGATCTTCACTTATATCTTTTTGGAGTAGTTTTTCATTTACTCATGTGCTTCACTTATATCCTATGAGTAAATGGTTGAATGAGTTGAATGTCATAAATCTGTAATTATATATGTTTCATATGCTTACCCCGTTGGGAGTAATGACTTCACATATAAGAAGTAGAGGTAGTAAATTTATTGAAGGTTAGCAAGCATTGTATTGGTCACTTGAACAATTCATGAAATAATATTGAAGGAAGAGAAATTTCACATATAAATATACTATCTTAGACATCTTCTATGATTGTGAGCCCCATTAATTATTTTCAAACCTGAGCAATTTAGTTAAAGTTGGACAAGGAAGACAAAGTAATGAGTTATGCTTGGGTGTATTTGTATAGAAGTTATATTGTTATAGATCCTCCAACATGTGGTGCTTGCTATTTAGAATCCTTTGCTAGCCTAAATATCTGTACTAAGCGGGAATACTGCTTGTGCATCCAAATTCCTTGAACCAAGTTTCTCCCATGAGTGTCCACCATATCTACCTATATGCGGTATTTACCTGCCGTTCCAAGTAAATTTGCATGTGCTAAACTCTAAACCTTCAAATAATAATCCGTTTTGTATGCCCGAATCGCTCATGTAGCAACTAGGGGCTGTCAGTATCTTCCATGCTAGGTGGGTTATTCTCATGATGAGTGGACTCCGCTCATCATTCACGAGAAAAATGGCTGATAACTGGGATGCCCAGTCCCATGATCAAAAGATCAAAATCAAATCAAAATAATTGCAAACAAAAACTCCCCCAGGATTTATGTTAGTTGGAGGCACCCGTTGTTTCGAGCAAGCCATGGGTTGACGATTGTTGGTGGAGGGGGAGTAAAAACTTTACCGTTCTGTTTGGGAACCGCCTATAATGTATGTAGTATGGAAGATATTGGGAACTCTTGGTTGTTATGTTGACAATGAGATCATACCTCTCAAAATTATTTATCTTTATTTCAAAATCGAGCTCTGGCACCTCTACAAATCCCTGCTTCCCTCTGCAAAGGGCCTATCTTTTACTTTTATGCAAGAGTCAGTAGTATTCCTTCTCATTCCTACCTACTCTTTAGTTGGCAAGCATCGTGTGTAGGGGAAAGATCTTAGCATATATGGCCATGCAAATATATTTGATCATGAATTATTATTGTTGACAATTATCTATATGATAAGTGAGTTGGGAGGTGAAACACTAAGCCCCTATCTTTCTCTGTGTTCGATGGATGCTATTTGTTCTAAGAATATGCTTTGAGTGGTAGCAATCATGGAAGACTATATGATAGTTGAGTATGTGGAGTTTGCTAAATCAAAGCTCTGACATAAACCCTTCCTGAAAATAAGATGAATTGTAATTGTTTGATGACTGAGAATGAAGTTTGCTAGTTTTCAAGAAAGTTTATGGTCTATGCTTTAACATGTGAATAGCTTGTTACTTGATCTTGAAAAGTTTTATGAGATGAACTACTGTTATGACATATAATCATGCTATAAAAGGTGATTGAAATTATCATTGATCAAACTTGTGCACCTGCTAGCATTCACACTTCATAAGTTCTTTCTTTTATCATTTACCTACTCGAGGACGAGCAGGAATGAATCTTGGGGATGCTTGATACGTCTCCAACGTATCTATAATTTATGAAGCATTCATGCTATTATATTATCTGTTTTGGATGTTTACGGGCTTTATTATACACTTTTATATTATTTTTTGGACTAACCTATTAACCGGAGGCTCAGCCCATATTCTTGCCTATTTCAGTGTTTCGAAGAAAAGGAATATCAAACGGAGTCCAAACGGAATGAAACCTTCGAGAAAGTTATTTTTGGAATGGAACAAATCCAAGGGACTTGGAGTGCACGTAAGGGAAGCTTCGAGGAGGTCACGAGGCAGAGGGGGGGGCGCCCAACCCCTCTGGGCGCGCCCTCCACCCTCATGGGCCCCTCATGGCTCCCCTGACCGACTTCTTTCGCCTATATATCTCCATATACCCTAAAAATGTCAAGGACAACAATAGATCGGGAGTTCCGCCGCCGCAAGCCTCTGTAGCCACCAAAAACCAACCGGGACCCTGTTCCGGCACCCTGCCGGAGGGGGGATCCCTCACCGGTGGCCATCTTCATCATCCCGGCGCTCTCCATGACGAGGAGGGAGTAGTTCACCCTCGGGGCTGAGGGTATGTACCAGTAGCTATGTGTTTGATCTCTCTCTCTCTCTCTCTCTCTCTCTTGTGTTCTTGAGGTGATACGATCTTGATGTATCGCGAGTTTTGCTATTATAGTTGGATCTTATGATGTTTCTCCCCCTCTACTCTCTTGTAACGGATTGCGTTTTCCCTTTGAAGTTATCTTATCGGATTGAGTCTTTAAGGATTTGAGAACACTTGATGTATGTCTTGCATGTGCTTATCTGTGGTGACAATGGGATATTCATGTGATCTACTTGATGTATGTTTTGGTGATCAACTTGCGGGTTCTATGACCTTGGGAATCTATGCATAGGGGTTGGCACACGTTTTCTTCTTGACTTTCCGGTAGAAACTTTGGGGCACTCTTTGAAGTACTTTGTGTTGGTTGAATAGATGAATCTATGATTGTGTAATGCATATCGTATAACCATGCCCACGAATACTTGAGGTGACAATGGAGTATCTAGGTGACATTAGGGTTTTGGTTGATTTGTGTCTTAAGGTGTTATTCTAGTACGAACTCTATGATAGATCGAACAGAAAGAATAGCTTCATGTTATTTTACTACGGACTCTTGAAAAGATAGGTCAGAAAGAATAACTTTGAGGTGATTTCGTACCCTACCATAATCTCTTTGTTTGTTTTCCGCTATTAGTGACTTTGGAGTGACTCTTTGTTGCATGTTGTGGGATAGTTATATGATCCAGTTATGTTATTATTGTTGAGAGAACTTGCACTAGTGAAAGTATGAACCTTAGGACTTGTTTCCTAGCATTGCAATACCGTTTACGCTCACTTTTATCACTTGTTACCTTGCTGTTTTTATAATTTCAGATTACAAATACTCATATCTACCATCCATATTTCACTTGTATCACCATCTCTTCGATGAACTAGTGCACCTATACAATTTACCATTGTATTGGGTGTGTTGGGGACACAAGAGACTCTTTGTTATTTGGTTGCAGGGTTGTTTGAGAGAGACCATCTTCATCCTACACCTCCTACGGATTGATAAACCTTAGGTCATCCACTTGAGGGAAAATTGCTACTGTCCTACAAACCTATGCACTTGGAGGCCCAACAATGTCTACATGGAGAAGGTTGCATAGTAGACATCAGCGGCCATCGCGTGCTTCATCTCCGACGATAGACTGTCCCACAATGCTTTCTCGCTGGCGGTCATGGCGGATGTAGTGCAAGGGAGGATGTGGAGGGGCTGATGTTGTGGTGTGGAGTTAGCCGGGTGTGACCGCCTTTATATAGCGGATTCGGAAGAGGCCATACATTCAGGTGCGTCAATGTGCGGCACCAGAGTGGGTTTCTTGGCCAGCGAGCCTACTTAATGGCGGCCGATAGAAGGTCAACAACATTCAATGGACGAGGTAGATATACGTCCCGTCCCGTCCAGTCACGTGTCTCCGGCATTGAACAGGCGCGTGAAGGAAATATGCCCTAGAGGCAATAATAAAGTTGTTATTTTACATTTGCTTATTTCATGATTAATGTATTATTCATGCTAGAATTGTATTAACCGGAAACTTGATACATGTGTGAATACATAGACAAAACACTGTGTCCCTAGTAAGCCTCTACTAGACTAGCTCGTTAATCAAAGATGGTTAAGTTTCCTAACCATAGACATGTGTTGTCATTTGATAAACGGGATCACATCATTAGGAGAATGATGTTATGGACAAGACCCATCCGTTAGCTTAGCATGATGGTCATTCAGTTTTATTGCTATTGCTTTCTTCATGTCAAATACATATTCCTCCGACTATGAGATTATGCAACTCACGGATACCGGAGGAATGCCTTGTGTGCTATCAAACGTCACAACGCAACTGGGTGATTATAAAGATGCTCTACAGATACACTACAAAAAAAAGACACATCCGTGACATTTCGTGCCGAACGATTTTTTTTCTGTCATACATATGACATTTCTATGATGATAATTGTGATAAAACCCGGTATCATCATAGATGTGGTGGGCTCCTACTTCTATGACAAAAGAACATGACAGAAAATGGGCTTTTCGTCCTGGGCAAGCCGGAGAGGCAGCTGCATGACATTCTTTGGGCCGTCCATGACGAAAAAAACCGTGGTAGAAGCGAGGGCGAGGAAAATTTCAGGGAGTTCCCGGTTACGGTGGGTGGTCAGGGGTCGAGCGATGCACGTTTCTCTCGTACATGTACGCGCGTGTGTGCGAGGCGTTGGCTCTAACTGAACCCGAGCGAGCCATTGGGCTTTAACTGAACCCGAGCGATTGCACTGCAGGCTACGCGTTACTGAACCCGAGCGATCGATCGATGGCTGTTAACTGAACCCGGTCGAGCGATTCCTTAGCTACTGCTGCTAACTGAAGCCGATCGATGCTGCCTCTCTAGATGAACAGTGAGCGTTGCGGGAGGGGGGGTTGGATGAATAGTGAGCGGTGGGAGTGGATGAACAGGACCCTTAGCGTTGCCTATGGATGAACAGGACCCCGATCGATCGAGCCGGTTGGGGCTGGATGAACAGGACCCCGTGGAGGGCTGGATGAACATGACAACCCCGTGGAGGGCTAGATGAACAGTAGACGTGGAGGGCTAGATGAACAGTAGACGGTGGAGGGGTGGATGAACAGTAGCCCATGGAGGGGTGGTTGAACAGGAGCCTGCGGAGAGGGGTGGTTGAACAGTAGCCGGTGGAGTAGCGCGCGGTGGAGGCTGGATGAACAGGAGCCCATGGATGAACAGTCGTAGGTGGAGGCTGGAGGAGGTCGACGGTGGATGAACAGTAGCCCGTGGAGGCTGTAGGAGGTCAACGGTGGAGATGAACAATATCCTATGGAGTCCCGTTTTGCGGTACGCCACACCCCTCCCGATGAACAGGACCCCCGTTTCGACCGTAGCGCTCCAACACAAGTGCGTTTCGTCCGTTTTGCGGTACGCCACACCCCTCCCGATCAACAGGACCCCCGTTTCGACCGTAGGAGGTCCGTTTCCTCCGTTTTGTGGTACGCCAGACCCGTCCTGATGAACAGGATCCCGTTTCGAACGTGGCCGGTCGAACACAAGGCCGTTTCCTCCATTCTGCGGTACGCCAGACCTCGTTTCCATCGCCTGTTCCTTCCAAGCCCTCTCGATGAACACGACCACGCATTCTGTTCCGACCCAGCCGGTTGGCTCCCACGCGTTCCGTTGCCTCCCGATGAACATGACGCATTCCGTTGCCTCCCCATGAACACGACGCATTCCGTTGCCTCCCCATGAACACGACGACGACGCTGTCTCTCCGTTCCGACCCAGCCATGTACACGAGTCCTGGCCGTACGTATGCGCGAGTAGGCGTTCGAGACCCCGCCCATATGTACATACGTGGCCGTATTTTCTTTCTTGCACCCTGGTCGTTGTACATACGTGTACATGCTACGTGCGCGCCTCTACTATGATACGTGCGCGCCTCTACATCGACCAGTATGTACGTACACGTTCGCGACCAGAATGACAACACTACGTATGCTTCGACCAGGTGGGTCCCGACTGTCAGGCACTTCCTTGCGTGCGAAGATGTAGCTGGTGGGTCCCAGCAGTCAGGGGCGAATTTTTTTGCCCAGACGCACTTCCTTGCGTAAGAAGATGTAGCTGGTGGGTCCCAGCAGTCAGGGGGGCGAATCGTTTTTTTTCCAGACGCACTTCCTTGCGTAAGAAGATGTAGCTGGTGGGTCCCAGCAGTCAGGGGGGCGAATCATTTTTTTTGCCCGGACGCACTTCCTTGCGTGCGAAGATGTAGCTGGTGGGTCCCAGCAATCAGGGGGAAATGTTTTTTTGTGAAATATGGTGGCCCGTCCGGTGGGTCCCTGCTGTCAGGTGGAGGAATCATTATTTTCCGCGTCATAAGGAGGCACTTCCTTGCTGCGGCCGTGGACCCAGCTGTCAGCCTCTCCACATACAGTCCACGTCCAATGAAATTTGTTCCTTGACCACGTTGACCACGCCGCGCCGAGAGTACCACGGTGGTGGTAGACGGCGAGGCCTAGGAAGGGGACGACTCGGAGCCGGGGAAGACGCATCAGTGGATGCCCACGCGAAGAGGAGTACGAGGGTTCACTAGTTCAGCTGCGGTGTGAGGCTGCTGGCGCCGCAGAATAACAGGGGGTGTGGGTGAGTAGAGGGATGGCCTAGCCAGCGGCGGGAGTAGTAGGTGGTGATGAGGCCTCCGCGGCATCACAGCCGGCCACGGGAGGCAGGAGCAGGCGGCACGACTGGCGCTACTTTGGGCGGCTGGAGCAAGAGGACCAGAGGTTGAAGAAGCACTATGGCCGTTGGATGGACATCATACGGTCACTGGAGTATTGACTAAGTTGACAAAGCCCTCAGTCCCCGTCAACTTAGTAGGCCCATAAGTCAGCCACCCACTATGGTGGGTCCCAGCTAGCAGGGGGGTATTCATTTTTTTGTGCGTAATAAGGAGACACTTCCTTGCGTGCAAAGATAGCTCGTGGGTCCGACCTGTCAGCGGGGGGGCACGTTTTTTTCACGAAATACAGAAGCCCTTCCGATGGGTCCCAGATGTCAGGTGGAGGAATCATTATTTTGCGCGTAATAAGGAGGCATTTCCTTGTGTGCGGCCGTGGACCCAGCTGTCAGGCTCTCCACGCACAGTCTACTTTCGATGGTGTCGTTCGTTGACCACATTGACCACGCCGCGCCGAGCGCATCCAAGGTGGTGGACGATGGCGAGGCCCCACACAGGAACGAGCCGACGATGGGAAGACGCGAGAGTAGAGTCGCAGACGGAGAGGTGTACGAGGGTTAACTGGTTCTAGTGCGGTGTGGTTCGGCAGTCGGTGGAGAAGAACATGAGGTGTGGAGGGGTGGAGGGATGGCCTGGCCAATGGTGGGGTAGCGCTTCATAGCGAAGCGTGCTAAGCAGAGCTGCTAGCAGCAGGAGGCGGGAGGTGGTCCCGGCGGCGCTGGAGGAAGAAGACGAGAGATTGAAGATGGATGTTGGTCGTTGGATGTAAATCCAACGGCTAACATGTCAGAATCATTTGTTGACTAAATTGACAAAGACTTGCCTTGGCTTCGACCTATTGGCCCACATTTCAGCCTCCAAAAATGTGGCACGTCTTCAACCCATTTTTTCAGAATTTACAGTCTTTTTTTTGCGCGGTAGAATTTACAGTCAATTTGATATTATTATTTTTGAATTATAGCCATTAGCTGGGCTGGGTGAATAAATTATGTAGCGTCCATGCGGCCCATTTATTTTATTTCCTAAAAAATTATAGACCATTTGCACTTTCTTGAAATACATGATTTTGTTGGGCTGATTCTAATTATAATGTTGGGTTGGGCCAGCAATGTTATCAAAAAATAAAAAGGGGTTGAACATTTTGTTATAAATATATTTAAATAATAAGTGATATTATTACATTCATCCTTAAATCTTACCAAGCTTTTGTACACAATCACTAGGATTTTCGTGCCAAAACAATCCAGGATTTTATTGTTAAGAAATTATTTTTATAAGTTAATAAGATGTGGGATATTGTTTTCTTACATATGTAAGTATCTGTTAAATATATGATGACAATACAAATAATATATAATAACATATAAAATAATTTAAATATATATAATATAGTTATAAGGGAAACATAAGTTGGACCTGGCGTTCCTATTCTTATATAGAAAAATAGAACAGACCTCTGCGTTTTCTACAAAAAAAAATACATAAATTGGGCTGCCAATATTCAGGAAAAATAAAACCTCGGATGGGAGGTCCATAGGCCAGTCGATACATGACGGCCCTCAAGAAAATACAAACAGGCCTATGGACCTCCCATCCGAGGTCGTGGGGTGCGCATGTTAAAAATGAAAGCCTAGATGGGGCAGCCCAAAACCACGTCCACGTTTTCTCTGTGTTTTGCACACTCGACATTATGTGGGCATTTTGACTGTGCATCATATGAAGATGTGCTATGCATGAATGTTGATCAGCATGATGTTAACTGGCTGGTAGTTCCATTTTCCACCATGAATAAAACTTCCAACATGATGTTAACCCTATTTGAAAAGGCTGTGTTAATATAAATGCTCTGCCTCTGAAAGTTGCAGTTTCTTATCTGAAACTGAACTTGCAGTTTCTTATCTGAAACTGAAACTTGCAGTTTCTTCTCTGAGAATCACATTGTCTGCACTTTTATACTCCTATGAAACTACATTTTTTAAGTGCTAAAAATAGATCTCTAGAATTCATAAAATAATTCATATGCTCAATACTGCAAATCTGAAATTCAGAAGACATTCATATCCGAAAGTACTCTCAAAATACATAACACAAAACACAATTCACAACCTGCAAATACTGACAACCCTAAGCTCCTCCTGACAATTCACAACCTGCCCGACTATTGGGCTGGGGGGGGGCAGTCCCCTCCTATTCCTTGGTGGTAGATAGCCGCCCCGTGAGACGATATGAACGGCGAGGGAGACGATGGCAGGGAAGCGTCATCGGGCCAACTGCTTTTCTCCTCTTGCAGTTGGGTTCGGTCGACGAAGATTCCACCGGCTCGCTCTGGCAGGACACCCTCACGAACGGCACCCTGTAGATGCTCGATCCTTCAATCTCTGGTGGATGCTCCATCTGGGATCGATACTCCCACCACCGCTCGCCCACGATCGGATTCGGTGAATCTGTTTGCTCCATGGCCCAAAGGAGCGGCTTTATGTACTCCGACGCGACTCCCTCCTGGAGTATCGTCGCCTTTTTGCTCTGTTGCAGATATTTGGCCATGGATGTCACCGTCGCCGCTAGTTGGTCCTAGTTGTCAAACCAAGACTGTATCTCCAACATCCTAGCTAGCTTCACAGGGTCGCCGTCTGCGATCCTCACGTATCGGTTGTACTCCTCCATCGATCTACTTCTCCACAGCACCTTCACTCACCGGCGGTGGTTTTTGAATGGAAGAGGAGAGGAGCAGCGCTGGTTTTGGATTAGAACGGGAGAGGAGAGACGCTGGTTTTAGACTGGAACAGGAGAGGAGGGGCGGTGGTTTTGAAATGGAAGAGGAGAGGAGCAGCGCTGGATTTAGATTGGAACAGGAGAGGAGCGACGGTGGTTTAAGAGGAGAAGAGCGGAAGAGCGGCGCTGGTCTTGGAAGTATTTTTTTGTTGTTTTGCGTATTTTGGGTCAAAGTTTGACCACGTACTGTATTTGACAAGCAAAATGTGAATGCATGTCACCAAAAATTGTATCGTTTGGTTCGTATCTGAATGTACTTTCAAATTATATTATTTTTGCAACGTATAACATATATTTTATATGTAAAAATCATGGTGAATTATGACCCAGAATAAAAGGATGACTAGTTAATGTGGGGTCGCTTTCTTAATTGAATGGTAAATTGATTTTGATTTTGATCCATTCACAGCGCGCCGGCCCTCTCGTCCAATCCTAAGTCGCTGCCGCATGCTCCTCTCCCTCTTCTCCATTGCAAAACCACCTCCTCTCCTCTCCATCATCTCCATTTCAAAACCACCGTCTCGCCTCTCCCTCTTCTGATCTTCTCCATTGCAAAACCGCCTCCTCTCCTCTCCATCATCTCCATTCCAAAACCACCGTCTCGCCTCTCCCTCTTCTAATCTTCTCCATTGCAAAACCACCTCCTCTCCTCTCCATCATCTCCATTCCAAAACCACCGTCTCGCCTCTCCCTCTTCTCTATTGCAAGACCACCGTATCGCCTCTCCCTCTTCTCTATTGCAAGACCACCTCCCATCTTCCAAAGCTAGCACCGGACCACTCAGAAGGACATCTATGGAGAGGATGCAGCAGCGAATCAGGCAGATCGCCGGCGGCGACCAGGCAAAGTTAGCCAGGTTGAAGGAGATCCTTAGTTGGTTTGACAAAGAGTGGGAGATTTCGAGGATGGTGCGGGCCATGTGGCAATGTATGCGAAAGAGCGAGACGGCGGTGATGAGGGCGGCAATGTACATGTACTCTTTGGCGGCAGTCACGCCGCAGTCCTCTGAGTTCATCGAGTATCTCCTCTGGGCGATGGAGCAGACAGATTCGCCCGAGGCCACAGTCAGGCGGAGGTGGTGGGCGTATAGGTCGAAGGTCGAGCACCCAGAGGATAACGAATCGATCGAGTATGGTGTGCTGTTCGTGAGGGTGCAGAGCCAGCCGGAGCCACAAGAGTATTCGTTCTCCCACCGCAAGAGGAGGCCGGATGGCGCGACGTCGCTTCCCCGCCGTTCTCCACGGTTTCCTCGATGCTCGCCTCGTTTCAACGGTGGCGGTAGGGTTTAAGTTAAGCTTCGCACTAACCTAATCTTCCACCTGCTCATGCTTACAATCAGTGTGACAGCTAATGAAAATCATGCTTACAATCAGTCTCCGAGTACTATGCCAATCACCCTAAAATAGCTCTGGACCTTTGGGTCAAAGTTGTGACACAGTGTACAAATAAATAAAAATAGATTGGTGCTTCTTTCAGAAAAGAGTACTCCCCAAACTGCCAATACAAGCTACTAGTATTGGGTTAGAGGATTTGCTGCCGAGAAAGATCCGTCCACAGAGAGCGCCACACATCCCACTAGTGGTGGTGGATGCCAATGTGTGCATGCAACATGGTTGGTGTCGGTAATTTTTTGTTGGCATACCTCGCACTCTGCATATATGCCAGTTCCATACGTACATTTGTGCAGTTCCACCAAAATGCAGCTGAATAACCCTGTTTGCATAGATAATGAAAAAGCGTGATTACATTATAGTGGCACTAGTTGATGAAACACACAAAATAAATAGAAGAAAATATTGCGATAATATCATAGTATGCCATGCTGCGAGGGCGAGATGGGCCCTGCGACGCCTCATACTGTACATCGTCCCAAGTCTCCCAGATACACCTTCTGTCAGTGATGAACATAAGTGTACAACGGTAGTACAAGGAGGCGCCTGGAGACATTCAAATCTCTATTTTTGTACATATCAACTAAAACTAAGCACCCCAGTTTGCAGAAACGCTTAAACATTAATAATGGGACTAGTTGATGAAACATACATTAACAAAGAGAAGCACTTTCTTTATCTACATTGAAAATGAAATGATAGAGATGACACTCGCTCTATTTTAACTGTATTATTACTTCATTTTATCAGTGACACTAGGGTCGAGCAGGTGGCAAACGAGGTGTACCGTGCGTCGCAAGGATGGAGGCTGGAGGTGCTTAGACTGGGATGATGAAGCGGGCTCTTTCAGTCACCAACATGGATGATTCAATTCATGGGACCTTTTGGTGCAGTTCACCTAAAATGAAGCAACGTCCCGTGAGCTAGCAGCTTCTTCTTCAATTTTTTTAAGAAAAGGGCTCCAGCCCCGGTTCCATTTCCATCAGAAAACGAAACCCATAGAGCTTCTTCTTCATTAGTTGCAATAAAATTGAGCAACATCAAGGTTGGTTGTGAAACTCCTGGAATGCTGAACTATAATTTGGATATCATTTGTGCAGTTCAACTAAGATCGAGCGTGAAATGTATATCTCTGTTTGCACAAAAAAAGGTGGAAAGGAGGGTGACTAACAAGTGATGAAACATGCATCAAATGAAAATAAGCATGTTCCTTATCTGAATGGAAATCCTACAAGGACAGTAGCAATTTCTAAAGCAGTGGCATTGCTAGATATTAGTGTGGGCATTAGGATTAACTATGACAACTGTTAAATACGACATTACTTTGGGCACGGGAGAGTAGGCGGACCAGGACAGTTGCATTTCTAATGAAAAGAACCAACTTATATTAATGGGAAATTTAGCAGGACATGTAAAAAAGTGCCATTGATTCATATTACTGGAGGCATTACATTGAAAACAACATTGGTTTAATGTGTCCTTACTTTTAACAGTGCGACTGCTACATTTTACCAGTGGCATTACATAAGAGTGGCTCGGGGCAACAAACATCAGAACATGATATCTGGGTTGGTCCCATTTTTGTTTGGTATAGCCACCTTATACTATGTGAGGCTAGCAAATCTAGTGCTGGACTTACTCTGTTGACTTGTCCCCCAGTCCCCGCTTTCTTTCCTTTTTCAACCAATAGATTGGGTTTATATTGAGTTTGTACTGCATTTCCCTTTATTTCCCTATTAGACCTAGAGACTAGTTGGATAGCCAGTCTCTGCTACTTTTCGCTCCCATTATTTCCTCTTTTGACCAAGTCCTAGATTGAGGTAACAAATCCTCCCCCACCCCCACCCCCTTTCTTCCTTGTTTGAACCAAGTAGTACTAGATTCGAGTGCATGAAGTAGTTTTACCTCTTAAACATAAAAAAATTAGGTGGTTTTCGAACAGCCGATCGATCCTATCTATGAGGGGGCCTGAGAAATAGTAGAAGATACAAATGCAGCGACGTTAGGAGCTCGGGAAGTAGAGCAAGGCCGGTTTCGAAGGACGTTATACCTGATGGTCGCCGGGATGTCGCTAGGTGTGCGGCGGGAGACCGGATCTGCCCACACTACGGCAGCGAGGAAGAAGGGGTCGGAGGCCCTCCCTCGCCAGCGGTGCTTGGGAGAGAACGACAATGCAGGCTGATCGGGATGCGCCTAGCAGTGGGAAAGAGCCATCACCGAGGACGACCGCGTGAACATTGCACCTTCTCACCTTCCCCGGTGGAGAGGATCCTGCTGGATCTATGACCAGCGGTGAGCAGAGAGAGAGAGAGAGAGAGAGAGAGAGAGAGAGAGTGGCCACCGCTGTCGTGTTTAGATCTGGAGAGGCCAAGACAATGTGAAGAGAGCAACACTAGCAAGCAAGCGCGGAGGCTCCTGCCTATATAGTGGAGTAGTACTAGTTTTCTTTTGTCTACCGGAGCCGGCTTGACCTCATCAATGACTGTCAAGAAGTCTTCATGCACGTGGCCCGGAGGCGCAGTTGTCGTCATTTTGATCTGAAGCGTCGGATTATAACATATAACACAAAAAAATGCCACATGACAAGAAATCATAACCTCACTGCCCAAAGGAGACAACATGAATCCCGACGGACAAACTAGACGAGGAACAAAGCTCAAATTAAAGATAAACTCGTAGAAAGGGGGTCCGCCGATAGATGTCCTAATTAACATAGTCAGCTTGAACTAGATGGCACCCGAGTAGTCTTCGTGCATGTGCCCCCAATGACTAGCCCAACTCAGTTGTCGCTATTTAACCCTCGCAGTGATCCGAAGCACATGACACCTAATTTTGCGAGATGACAAGAAACCTTTTTTAGATTTCTCACCACAACTACAGCCATGTACAACACAACCTGTACAATATGTAGATGATGGCCAATCCAGGTGTGTCTGCTGGAGTCTGGTCACATGCATGGACAAACTGATCTTCCGTGTCTTGCAGGGATCGTCCAGGCACCAACGTAGTACAACACTTCTCTAGCACTATCGCTCGTCTCCCTCTTCTATTAAGTCACCCGACTTGCGGGGCCAGGGAGTGTGCCTATGGTCGGTTCTCAATTGTCATCCCACATGTGTGTGAAACACAATATGACGCGTGTTCCATTCGGAGAGCAGCGTGCCAGACCGACCGACCGTCTAGGGTGCGACGCGAATGCGACGGGCGTGTTGTATACTCCATACATGTGTACCGCCGGTTTCTAGAGGCTTTGCTCCATGGCGCAATCCATGGATACAAAATTAGTATATTGTATACTATTTAAAAGTCGAGGGCAGGGCGTTTCCTGCGCGGTAGGAGGTGGGGCAGTTCCGCCTAGTCGGTTCGACAGAGATGTGAGAAGACGAGGGAGTAGGCTGCTGCAAACGTAGGGCTGTGTGATTTGACATCGAGTTACTGCTGGACAGCTGGGGCCCCATGATTTGACTTGCCATTATCGTTTTAACTGCGGCGCTACGACCGGCGTGAGTCTCCTGATTCCTGACCACCCCCATACAGGTGCCTCTCCCAATGCTCCACCATGTAGACTATAGTAGAGGCTGGCTCTTGCATTAGAGCCCATTTCTCCACTTTTTCCTTGCCTCTCTTTCCTCCACTTATGCAAAAATGCCATGTAAAGCGCACTATTGTACTTAGGTTGGTCGTAATGGAGAGTATCATATACTAGTATCCTGCATATGATACTTTTGTATGATACTACATCCGTAATGCATAGTATCATGTGTTGGTGTCATAGGATAGTTTATTTATTGTCATGCGTGACACATAGTAGCACATCATTTAATATGATACTACAGTATCATATTATGATACTACAGTATCATATTATGATACTCAACTCTCTATTTCTTCATTTAATTCGACGTCACCTCATCAAGATTGCATAGTTGGCATGCATGATACTACTCCCATTACAAGCAGCCTTACTTGCTCCTACAGGTGCTAAGCTTGCCACATAGGCATAAAGGCAATGAGGGCAAACTGCATTGCATTCACATCGTGCAGCCTCTTTTCCCGGACCTCCTCTCATTACTTCCCTCATGCATTAATTGAAGGAGGATGCATTGGCCGTTCAACATATCCAGAACTGCTACTCCCTCCCTCGTCTGCATTATAGCCGTATCGGGAACTGCGCCGCCCGTTGTCAAATCGAATACTCCCTCCGTCTAGGTGAGTATTAAGTCATCTTACAAAAACCAAATAGTAAACACATAGGCGTGGTGCATTAACTCTCACGTTGTTTCTTATTTTTTGACATAAGTAGAGGAATCAACCAACAAGAGATGTGGGGCTTGTATGCTTTTAATGACTTGAGACTATCAAACATGACATGTAGTGGTCAGTTTGTTGCACAAGAACAAATACAACCCACGTCAGCACACACGCATCTTATAGCATCACATCCAATGGCTATAAAAGATGAATGAGACCAAATTATATCTCATCTAGATGAGTTCTAGCAAAACTATATTAATAATACTTAGTACTCCTGCGCCATGTATCATAGGTGGTGTTTGTTTCTCTAGTCCTAGGACTTTTTCTAGTCCCTGAGACTTTTTGAAAAAGACTCTCAAGGAGGTGCTTCTAAGGACTTTTAGCAAAAAGTCCCAAAAAAGTCCCATCATGTTTGGTTTGCTAGGGACTTTTTCTAGTCCCTACACCAAAAAGTCCCTGGAAACAAACACCCCCATATATTAGTATGATGTAGTACTTTATTTATTGCCATGTATGACACTTAGTACTCAACTCTCTCTCTTTCTTCATTTCATTCTAAGACACCTCATCAAAATTGCTAAGCCTAGTACCATTACAACCAGCCTTAGCAAATACTCCCTAAACATTAAGTTCTCTCGTTTTCCTCTCCACCTTGGTCACCTAGACGGAGGGAGTATACTGCGCGGGCTTTTCCTGCGCGGTAGCAGGCGGGGTAGTTCCGCCTAGTCGGTTCGACAGAGACGCGAGATGACGAGGGAGTAGGCTGCTGCAAACGTAGGGCTGTGTGATTTGACATCGAGTTACTACTGGATAGGTGGGGCCCCATGATTTGACTTGCCATTATCATTTTAACTGCGGCGCTACGACCGGCGTGAGTCTCCCAATTCCTGACCACCTCCATACAAGTGCCTCTCCCAATGCTCCACCATGTAGTAGAGGCTGGCTCTTGCATGAGAGCCCACTTCTCCACTTTTTCCTTGCCTCTCTTTCCTCCACATATGCAAAAATGCCATGTAAAGCGCACTATTGTACTTAGGTTGGTCATAATGGAGAGTATCATATACTAGTATCATGCATATGATACTTTTGTATGATACTACATCCGTAATGCATAGTATCATATGTTGGTACCATAGGATAGTTTATTTATTGTCATGCATGACACATAGTAGCACATCATTTAATATGATACTACAGTACCTTATTATGATACTCAACTCTCTCTTTTCTTCATTTAATTCGACATCACCTCATCAAGATTGCATAGTTGGCATGCATGATACTACTCCCATTACAAGCAGCCTTACTTGCTCCTACAGGTGCTAATATTGCCACATAGGCATAAAGTCTGATGTCGCAAGTTAATCAAGAAGAGAGAGACTAGTTTGGTGACCCAAGGAAGAAACGTTGCTAAGTGCGTGTACCTAGGTGAAAAGACAATTTTGATTCTATAGCTAATTAAATGAAGAAAACTTAGCAACACCATTTCATTGGAAGAGGTCACTCCTTGGCAAATGCAATAAATACTAGTACTCCCTGTGTTCCATAATATAAGAACGTTTTTGGCACTACACTAGTGTCAAAAATGTTCCTATATTATGGGACGAAGGGAGTACGAAGAAAGAGATAGAGAGGAGTAAAATAAATAAACACACTTATAGCCAACCTTATAGCCAACCTTGTTGTAGTATGAGTGACTAAGTGATGACTATGTATGACATGCCAACATCAGATAGCCTAACGTACCATGTTAAATCTCCAAGGGCGCAACCGCGCGAGCGACGCGACGATCGTGGTAGGCATGACCATGATATGGGCTGCTGGCAGCCCTTGGATCTGAGATCGAACGGTCGCATGCTAAGTTGCTAAAAATTTGCAGAATAACCCTCCAGGATATGATATTCACCCATAAGTCTAGAATCACGCCATGCAACCATTCGATCTCAGATCCAAGGGATCTCGGAAGCCCGTATCATGGGAGAATGGAAAGCCACTACCCTGCCGTTCGCACGCTGGCACTTCGCTCCTACTCGTCCCCGCACGTCCTTTAATACTACGGCGGTTCGCTCCTAGTCGTCCCGTCCATTCACATTACGACAGTTCCACTAATCCTAACCGTCCTCCCAAATCCATGGCGTCCCAAATTTCCACGATCGGCGGTGAGTACAAGGTTAGAACCATCACGGGCGATGAGTTCGACGTCATCTACACCCGTTCTTCCGCAACGGTGAAAGGATGCCTTTCTCACTTCAGACGCACGTTCGAAAACTCAGATGATGAGTGGGCCGTTGGGCTAGATGTTGATTACACCACAGTCCTGGGACGGGAGAAGGATCTAAAGGATGAAGAGAGGAAGAAGCCCGCCGTGATCCAGGTTTGCATGCATGACTTATGCTTGGTCGACCACATATGCCATGCCGACGTTGAATGCCTGGATTTTAAGGACTTCCTCGAGAGCAACCTAGTCAAATTCGTTACTGTAGACTTTGAGAACGACAAAGAAGTCCTGGGTCGGATAGGCCTCGTTGTAGGCAACCCCTTCGACCTCCAGAAGAATCCGCTGGTGTCCTCTCGTCAGCCTTCAGTGCTGACCCTGGCAGGAGCAATGGTTCATCCTTCGTACGGTAAACTAGAGAAACCTCCATACACGTTTCATCGTTATGCATGGCAGCGTAATGTACTAGGTATAGACCACATCGACTACGCTGCAATGGATGGCTACCTTTCTTTCAATATCTACAAGGGTTGGATGAAGAGCAAGAGCCAAGTGTGCGGTTCAATCAAAGAAGTATCGGCCAAGAGGAAGAGGGACAAGGACGAAGTGGAGGACGTGGACGAGGACTCCGAGTAAGGTGGCAGTGTCATTTCTCATGGTGGTTCTAATGCAGTGTCTACCAGAATAGTGGCAAAGTTTAATTTCAGGTGTGCTTAATTTAATTTGAGGGGTGTGTTGTGCTGAGCCCCCAGCAGAACTATGTTATGTTTCTTCTCGTTTAACTCTTCAATACGTACATACTACTAGTATTTCTTACATTTCATCTTTTAGTTGGTATAGTACTACCACTCGTTTCTTCATATTATATACGTACAATATATATGGCCAACATCATATAGCTAGCAGTTTAGTTGTCAAAGAATTTCAGGGTGCTTAGTTTTGTCAAAGAATTCCAGGATGCTTAGTTTTATTTGAGGGGTGGGTTGTGCTGGACACCATTATTGTGACTAGCCTTTTTAATAGTACTATATGCATAATTTGGCGACGAGCGCTCTCTATATGTACCACCTTTTTTTAATTTCAAGTTTTGCTCCATGGCGCAATCCATCGATACTACTGTTGTACGAAAGTATACATTTTTTAAAAGGCTAGAGGGCGGGGCAGTCTAGCTTGGTCGGCTTCACGAGAGGCGAGGGCCTTTGTGATTTGACGGCTCATTACTGCTAGAAGGCAGGGCATTGTGATTTGACTACTCGTATAAATACGCCGACGACCTGAGGAGGAGCAAAGAACCGTGCGGTATACTCAAGTTTTCCACTGGAGTAGTACTGCGATGGAGGAGCACGAAACACGGCAGCCCAGTGCCATATGGCGATAAAAAATGATATAATTTGCTAGTCATCTCATTGTTAGCATTGTTCTATTCATTCCCTAAAAAAGCATTGTTCTATTCATGTCTCGCAGAGAACGTGACACGTGCGGCGAAACACCCGAAGCAAAAGATGAAACACAGGAGCAAAAGAAGAAGGAAGATTATCACCCCAAATGATCTAATTCACCGTGGAGTCATAATTGTTTCTTCATCGCCTCCACGGCCTCCATCTCCTTGCGAGTCTCCTCCGCCATCTTCTTCATTCTGTCCATGACGTGGGATTTCTCGACGCGAGCCTTCATCATCTGTTCCACGGCCGCATTACGTACCTTGACAGCAGCCGGGTGCTTGATGCGGAGCTTCGCCAACTCCTCCTTCTGTTCCATGACGAGGGCATGCAACATCTTCATGAGGAACTACTATTCTCATGCAGCTACTTCCAGTCAGCGTTCTTCTCCTTCAACAGGTCAATCTCGTGGCAGAGCTTCGCCTTGTCCTCTTGAAGTCGCAGGATTTCGCTGGCCGCCTTCTTCTCCGAGGCAATGCTATTCTTTAGTAGCATCACCAAGCCGGCGGTCAATTCCCCCTGCTTATTGAGCTCAGCGGGCATGTCGTCGAGGCTCTCCTTCAGCAACTCCATCAAGCCTTGGATGAACTCCTTCTACTTATTGAGGTGCTTATTGAGCTGATCGGGCATGCCGTCGAGGGATAACGACTCCAGCTCCGCCGGCTCGGCATGTTTGCCTCCGCGGCTAGGGCGCTCCTGGGAGCCATCGCCTGCCCGTGAGAGATCTTTTGAGGTCTCTGTGTGGCGGTGAGCCCTCTTTTTTTTCCGCAGCCTTGGTTGCCGCTCCCTTGTTATGAGTAGTTCTCGACCTAGAGCTCTTCTCATCGGCCATGGCAACGACGGACGAAGAAGAAGCACTTATGAGGAGGAAAGATAGAGTAATTTTCAGTTAGGTGGTTCCCCTTTTTATAACCTGAGTACTGGCACTAGTACTAATACATGTATAGTGGGAACACGTTCAGGTTTGGTACGTACTAGTAGGTGTGAGCAGGCTTTTGAATGTGATGGGAACAAGGTAAAGATTAATTGATGGTTTTGGTTTCGAGGCCCAAAACGGCTCCCAATGAGTTTAGCGAAACATAAATTTCAAGTTCTACACTGCACAAATGCGTAAATACTTCCTCCGTTCCTAAATATAAGTCTTTGTAGAGATCCACTAGGTGGACTACATACGGAGCAGAATAAATGAATCTAGACTTAAAATCCATCTATATACATCCATATGCGGTTTACAGTGAAATCTCTACAAAGACTTACATTTAGGAACGGAGGGAGTTGTCACGCCCAATATGCGATACTATCCTAAAGAGACTCGAAGGTCCCACCAAGGATAGAACCGCATATTGAAACGCTTTTGCAAGGTGGATATCATTACATCAACATTACATAATAGATGGGGATACATACAAGAGGCATACAATGCCACATGAATACAACATCACAATACATAAAAGCATCATCCAACTACGGATGAAACACAAACAGAAACTCAAACGACATCCACCCTGCTAGCCCAGGCTTCCGACCTGGAACCTATCCCCTGATCGAAGAAGCAGAAGAAGAACTCAACACAAGCAAGCATCACTCTCGCGTCATGATCATCGCAAAACCTGTACCTGCAACTGTTGTTGTAGTAATCTGTGAGCCACGAGGACTCAGCAATCCCATTACCATGGGTATCAAGACTAGCAAAGCTTAAAGGGAAAGGAAGGGGTAAAGTGGTGAGGCAGCAGCAGCGACTAAGCATATATGGTGGCTAACATATGCAAATAAGAGCGAGAAGAGAGCAAGCGGAACGGTCGTGAAGCTAGCAATGATCAAGAAGTGATCCTGAACTCCTACTTACGTCAATCATAACCTAAAGACCGTGTTCACTTCCCGGACTCCGCCGAGAAGAGACCATCACGGCTACACACGCGGTTGATGCGTTTTAACTCGGATCTGGTGTCAAGTTGTCTACAACCGGACATTAACAAATTCCCATCTGCCTATAACCGCAGGCACGGCTTTCGAAAGATTATACTCTGCAGGGGTGTCCCAACTTAGCCCATGACAAGCTCTCGCGATCAACGAAGGAATATACCTTCTCCCAGGAAGACCCGATCAGACTCAGAATCTCGGTTTACAAGACATTTCGACAATGGTAAAACAAGACCAGCAAAGCCGCCCGATGCGCCGACAATCCCGATAGGAGCTGCACATATCTTGTTCTCAAGGCAACACCGGATAAGTCAAGCTACGAGTAAAACCAGCCCTCGAGTTGCCCCGAGGTGGCCCCGCAGGCTGCTCAGTTCGGACCAACACTTAGACCAGCACTGGCCCGGGGGGGGGCTAAAATAAAGGTGACCCTCAGGTTGGCCGACCCAAGGGAAAGGTATAGGTGGTGGTGAGGCAAATGGTAAAACCAATGTTGGGCCTTGTTGGAGGAGTTTTATTCAAAGAGAACTGTCAAGGGGGTCCCATAAATCACCCGACCGCGTAAGGAACGCAAAATCCGGGAACATAACACCGGTATGACGGAAACTAGGGCGGCAAGAGTGGAACAAAACACTAGGCAAAAGCCAAGTCTTCCACCCTTTACCAAGTATATAGATGCATTAATAATATAAGAGATATTGTGGTATCCCAACCAAAATCCTGTCCACCATGGAGCAATCTTCAACTTCACCTGCAACTAGCAACGCTATAAGAGGGGCTGAGCAAAAGCGGTAACATAGCCAATCAATGGTTTGCATAGGAAAGGTGTCAAAGGTTAGAGGTTCATGGCAATATGGGATGGCTTGATGAGCAAAAGATAGGTAGCGCAGCATAGCGAAAGAGCGAAGCAACTAGCATAGCAATGATAGTAGTGAGATCCAGGGTAGCGGTCATCTTGCCTGAAATCCCACTAGGAAGAAGAACGAGTCCATGAAGAAGACGAACGGATGAAGCCGAACCAACCGTAGACGAACGAATCCTCACGATCGCAACGAAACAGGAACTATCGAAAAGAAGCACACGACATAGTAAACACACCACACATGAACAAGGCATGATGCACAAACAAGCATGATGCAAGACAAGACTACATGAAGCCACTCATGGCAAGAGATGATGCAAACAAGAGCAACACATCAAGACAAGTTGAAATGAGGCCGGGAACAACATATAACAATTCCGGTAAGTCCTCAAATGCATATTTCGAAATTGGTCCAGATCTGAATAAACATTATGTTCAAGTAGTTAAACATCGAGTTAAGATGCACAACGATGATCTACACGAGATTCTAGTCAAGTTACATATAAAGTTCATTTAGTTTGGAGCTACGGCTTAGAAGATATGAGCAAAACAAGTTAAACATGGCATTGATGCGAAATGCACCCAAACATCAAGCAAACACACCAAAACAAGGATGCAACATGATAATATGAAACTACATGCAATTCTAAGCAAGTTTCATATAGAGCACACTCAAAACGGAGCAACGGTTCAAACACACACTCCATACAAGTTTAAAGGACAAGTTGTCCAAAACAGCAACTAGGCATATTGCAAGCATCAAAACAACATGCTACAGCACCTCAACATAATAACAAAAGGCATGGGCATGATGTACAGGTAAAGCATTACAAAACATGAACACTGAGCTAACTCCAGAAATCACTAGAACATGCTCAAACACACATGATAAGATTGCAAGTTATAACAATTTCAGACTTTGCAGAAAATAACATCACGATGCAATGTTTAGAGTTATCAAACAACATGTTACAGGAACTTATCATGGCAAACAAAGGCATGGCATGAATCTACTAAATGCATAGATCAAAAGTCCCTTAATGACCATAAGCCAAAAAGGATCAGAAAATATGATGGCACCCACATAAACATGGCAAGTTATTAAACAGATTCAAACATGGCAGGAACATAATTATGAAGGCATGTAGATGAGCTTGTGCAACTCACTACAGAGCAATACATGGCATGGCAAGGCACCCAACAGTAAGAAGGCAGGTTTCTGAAGCTAAGCATGGCAATAGCAAGGTCATAGGGTGCATGGAACACTAGCAAAATACATGGGAACAAGTGAACTTAATGTAAACAGGCTGACAGCAACATTATGAAGCAACCTTGCAGCAAGATATGAACAAGCTACAACAACCTATAAATGAAACAAGGGGCATGGATGGATAGAGGATGACATGTAGATAAAACATGTTTATAGAACATCTCCAGATTATGCATAGAATGACTAGTAGCAACATGTTTATATAGCATCACGAAATAACAGATTCAGCCTAGCAAAACAGCAACAGCGTGAACACTACTTAACAAGCTCGATTCACTCACCACAAGTCATTGCATGACAAGATAAGCATAGCATCATCAAGAAGGCAGGTTTGTGAAACAAACCAAGTCAAGAACAAGTCCATAGCATGCAAGGATCAACTACAACAAGCTTGGCCAAATTGAATAACAAGTAAACAATCTGCCAGGAAATATTTTGAAGCAAAAGTAGAGCACTCAAATGACATGCTAGACTACTCCATAATTTCAACAAAGGGCATGAATGGATAGAAAATAACCTATTGTTCAAAACACCCTTACTGAAGTATCTCAAAATATGCATGGATCTCTCTGTAGCAACAAGTTTACATGGCATCAAAATTACAGCAGAACAGGGACAAACAGTAACATCACGATGCCTACTTTGCATGCTTGTGCTAGTCACCACATTGATCACAAAAATGCATGGCATACACCACTGTAAAGAATACATAGCATAGTTCAAAACACATGTAGACATCAACCTCATAGGATGCACACATCAATCATGGCAAAAATGACAAAAGAGCTCGTTCTGTTAACAGACAGCAGAAAACATTATGAAGCACTCTTACAACAATGATTCAGGAACCAAGATGACCTCAAATTAATATGATGCAATGGAATGAAACGATGTACTCGTCGAGGCGAACAATTTGACATATTACACGCACGAAACGCAGCTAAGGATGCAGAGATACGGCTGGTCAAACATGGCATGAAAATTACAAAATCTGGGGACTTAGGATTTCGGGGTCAACCTTCGAAATGGATTTGGATCGGGTCCCGAGGTCGGCTGGACCTCGCCGGAGCGGACGGGGCTGGAGGCGGGGAAGACGGGGCCGGGGCGACCGGAGAGGGGCGGATCCGGCCGCGGCCAGGCCGGATCTGGCCGGGGAAGACGGCCGGCGAGTGGGCGGCGCCATGGCAGGGCGGCGGGGCAGCCGTCCGGGGCGAGGTCGGGCGCGCGGGAGCCGTGGCGGCGAGGGAGCCCGGCGGAGGCGGCGAAGGGAAGACCGGGGCAGGCGCGCCGGCGCCGGCCAAGGCGGCGGCGGACGGAGGGGCGCGGCGACGCCGGTCGGGGCGGCCGGGCGCAGGGCGCGGGAGGCGCGTC